>NC_045552.1:3580738-3670365 GCF_009769535.1 Thamnophis elegans
GGGATGGATGGATGGATAGAGGGAATAAGGGAAAGAGAAGCAGGGAGAGAGGAAGGAAGGAAGGAAAGAAAAGGAGGGAGGGAAGGGGGGTGGAAAGGAAGGAAGGAAGGAAGGAAGGAAGGAAGGACAGGAAGGAAGGAAGGAAGAAAAAACACTAAGGGCAAGTTAGAAATAAATTTTGAAGTTGCCAGAAGTTAGGAAGGCAATGCTGTTTGCAGTGTCCTTATTTATTGTTTTTGGGGAAATCTGATGTTTCCAGCAGAGTTGCACGTACCCCCCATCCACTTCCTCCATTCCTTTACACACACACACACACACGCACACACACACACACACACACACCCTAAAAAAACAACCCCATCAGGAAATGTGGTCTGAGAAAGGGCTGTTTTAGTGATTTGGTTTTGAAACGGAAAATAGAAAACAGAACTGCAAGCCGTGAAAATAGCCTTTTTCTTTCTAGTGAAAATGTGTTATGGAACAAAAAAAAACCCTGCCAATGTTGGTATGGTATTTGTTATCCGGTGGTCCCCCCCCCCCCCCAAAAAAAAGAAACTTTGTGCATTGTCAGTCACACAATTGTGGTGGGATTTTTATTTTTATGTTTTGTCGGGTGGTCCTCCCCTGTCCTCCATAAAATCACCCTAGACATTAGAATAGGTTTTGTTGCTCCTGGGTGCGTTTTGGGGCCTGTACTGAAAATTGTGCACGTTCTCTGCAAATCAGCATTTCCCTGACATGGAGTCCGGTTGAGGTGTGTGTGTGGTGTGTTTGTATGTGTGTGTGTAAAGTTGGAGGAAGTGGATGGGGGAGTTGACAAGCAACAAGACACCTCAGGATCCAATCTGAATTGTTCATTGGCCCCAAACTTTTAGGGCACATGTTGTTGTTAGTTGTGAAGTCGTGTCCGACCCATCCACGACCCCCTGGACAATGTTCCTCCAGGCCTTCCTGTCCTCCCATCCTCTGGAGTCCATAGAAGCTCACGCTGACTGCTTCAGTGACTCCATCCAGCCTCCTCCTTCTCTCCCGTCCCTTCTTCTTTGCCCTCCATCATTCCCAGCATGGCTCTTCTCCAGGGAGTCCTTCCTTCTCATCAGGTGGCAAAAGTACTTGAGATAGGTAGGTAGGTAAGGTAGGTAGATAAGAGAGAGAGAGAGAGAGGGAGAGAGGGAGATGCTGTGAGTTGCGAAGTCGTGTCCAACCCATCGCAACCCCATGGACAACATTCCTCCAGGCCTTCCTGTCCTCTACCATCCTCTGGAGTCCATTCAGCTCACTCCGACTGCTTTGGTGACTCCATCCAGCCACCTCCTTCTCTGCCATCCCTTCTTCTTTTACCCTCAATCTCTCCCAGCATGAGGCTCTTCTCCAGGGAGTCCTTCTTCCTTCTCATTACGTGGCCAAAGTCTTTTAGTTTCCTCTTCAGGCTCTGGCCTTCTGAAGAGCAGTCAGGGTTGATCTCCTCTAGGACTGACCGGTTGGATGGCCTTGCAGTCCAAGGGACTCAATGCAGGAGTCTTCTCCGGCACCAGAGTTCAAAGGCCTCCATTCTTGGCGCTCAGCCTTCCTTATGGTCCAATCTTCACAGCCATCCATTGCAACTGGGAAAACCATCGCCTTGACTAGACATACTTTTGTTGGCAGGGAGATGTCTCTGCTTTTTTGTCTGCTGTCTAGATTTGCCATTGCTTTCCTCCCCGGAGCAAGCCTTTTAATTTCTTGGCTGAAGAAAAAGATGTTTTTTCAAAAGTCTGTATTTTTTATACTTTGAGGAAAGAGAAGACATTTCGCTTCTCATCCAGAAGCGCCCCAGTTTCTGGATAGATGAAGTGGGCGGGGGGGCGAAAGGATTTGTTTTGACATCATCCAGAACTGAGGAAGCTTCTTGGATGAGGAGCGAAATGTCTTCTCTCCCTCAAAGGAAAAAGAAACAGAGTCCAAGACTGCCTTTTCAAAGGCACCTTTGAGGCACCTGATGACTGAGAATCTCCATGGATGTTCCAGCACGAGTCCAAAACTCGGACTTCTATTTTATTTTTCTTTATGTACACTGAGAGCATCTGCACCGAAGACACATTCCTTGTGCGTCCAATCACACTTGGCCAATAAAGAGTTTCTATTCTATTCTATTCTATTCCTAATTCTATTCTCTATTCTATTCCTATTCCTATTCCTATTCCTATTCCTATTCCTAATTCTATTCCCTATTCTATTCTATTCCTATTTCTTAATTCTATTCTCTATTCTATTCTGTTCTGTTCTATTCCTATTCCTATTCCTATTCCATTCCTATTCCTAATTCTATTCCCTATCTATTCTATTCTGTTCTATTCCTATTCCTAATTCTCCCTATCTATTCTATTCTATTCCTATCCTATTCTATTCCCTATTTTCCCTATTCTATTCTATTCTATTCCCTATTCCTAATTCTATTCGCTATTCTATTCTATTCTATTCCTATTTCTAATGCTATTCCTATTTCTAATTCTATTCCCTATTCTTTCCTATTCCTATTCCTATTCCTATTCCTAATTCTATTCCCTATTCTATTCTATTCTATTCCTAATTCTATTCTCTATTCTATTCTATTCTGTTCTATTCTTATTCTAATTCTATTCCCTATTCTATTCTATTCTGTTCTATTCCTATTCCTAATTCTATTCCCTATTCTATTCTATTCTATTCCTATTCCTATTCCTAATTCTATTTGCTATTCTATCTATTCCATTCCTAATTCTATTCCTATTTCTAATTCTATTCCCTATTCTATTCCTATTCCTATTCCTATTCCTATTCCTATTCCCTATTCTATTCTATTCCTATTCCTAATTCTATTCTCTATTCTATTCCTATTCCTATCCTATTCCTAATTCTATTCCCTATTCTATTCTATTCTGTTCTATTCCTATCTAATTCTATTCCCTATTCTATTCTATTCCTATTCCTAATTCTATCGCTATTCTTTCTATTCTATTCTATCCTATCCATTCTATTTTCTATTCTCTTCTATTCTCTACTCTACTCTACTCTACTCTACTCAATTCTACTCATTTTACTCTACTCTACTCTGCTCCCCTGTGACCGACTCAGATTGGATCCTGCAATATGATCTAGGGATAGGTTTATTCTCCTTCATTTGCAAGGCATCTACTTATGCAAAGTGGGAATTTTTTTAAAAAAAATTCCTTTGCTTTCTGCCTGCACAGAATCCACAAACACGTCGGAGCTCAAAATCTACCGGATGAACAAAGAACAGGGAACCTGCGTTGGCGCGAAGAATTTTATCTGCTGTGCGACAAGTCCAGAAAGGTACTTGGGGTGGGGGGGTGAGGGGACACCAGGGCCTTACCTCTACTTACATTCTACTAATTTGATCAATTAGGTCCCCTCTATAGTTCTATCTAGGCCCAAATGATAAGTACAGATAGTCCTCGACTTACGACCACATTTGCGCCCAGAAACGAGACAGTCCTTAAGTGAATATTGCCCCATTCCACAACCTTCCTTGCAGCGTTGTTAAGCGAATCAGCACAGGGGTTAATTAGTCACACAGCCGTTAAGTGAACCTGGCTTCCCTATTGATTTGCTCGTCAGATTGCCAGCGGGATCATATGATGACGCTGCAGCGGTCATAATGCGAATCCGTTTGCTAACTGAATTTTAATTGTGTGGTCATGGGGTTGCGCAACAGTCACAAGTGTGAAAAGCGGTCGTAAGTCATTTCTCGGTCCACTGTAACTTCAACACGCACTGAACGAATGGTTGAGAACGACTTGTAGTAAAGATTCTGGCCTAGACAGGGTGTGGGAACCTGGTATTTATGGTTCTAAAACAGTGTTTTCAACCTTGGCAACTTGAAGATGTCCGGACTTCAACTCCCAGAATTCCCCAGCCAGCGAATGCTGGCTGGGGAATTCTGGGGAGTTGAAGTCTGGACATCTTCAAGTTGCCAAGGTTGAAAAACACTGTTCTAAAACAAGCCAGAAACATAAAAAATGAGCCTGTTCAGATGATAGTTAAAGGCCATGAAGTTTAATCCAGGTTTTGTTGCTTAGAGCAGTGTTAGTCTAGCTGAGGAACCTGAAGATGGGTGGACTTCAACTCCCAGCATTCCTCAGCTGGAGCTTGGAAAAAAAAGCACAAAAGCCCCTTCAGGGGAAAGCCTCATTGAGGCTCTTTCCCCTCAAGGCTTTGCTGGCTGAGGAATTCTGGGAGTTGAAGTCCACAAGCAGAGTGGGCCAACTCGCTGCAGCCCAGCTCGCCCCAGAGAACTCGCCATGGGGCAATTCAACAATTCATTTCATTATTTAAAATAAATAAGCAATATTTTCATTTTTGCAATTCGCCTTTAATTCTGTCCCTCCTTTTCTGCATCCTTTCTTACAATACAATAGCAGAGTTGGAAGGGACCTTGGAGGTCTTCTAGTCCAACCCCCTGCCTAGGCAGGAAACCCTACACCACTTCAGAGAAATGACTATCCAACATCTTCTAAAGACTTCCAGTGTTGGGGCATTCACAACTTTGGAAGTTATTTAACGAGCTTTAATAAAGATTCTTTAATGAATCTAGCAATAGCAGTAGCAGTTAGACTTATATACCGCTTCATAGTGGTTTACAGAGTCAGCAAATTGCCCCCACAGTCTGGGTCCTCATTTCACCCACCTGGAATGGAAGGAAGGATGGAAGGCTGAGTCAACCTTGAGCCGTGAGTTAGAAACCGCTGAACTGCAGATACAGTCAGCTGAAGTGGCCTGCAGTACTGCACCCTAACTACTGCGCCACCTCGGCTCTTTTTATAATACAAATAAACTAATAAAATTGATCATATTTTATTATTAAATTATTACATTTTTATTATTAAATTATTACATTTTATTATTAAATTATTACATTTTCTTTATTAATTATTACATTTTTATTATTAATTATTACATTTTATTATTAATTATTTCATTTTATTATTAAATTATTACATTTTTATTATTAAATTATTACATTTTATTATTATTACATTTTCATTATTAAATTATTACATTTTTTTATTAAATTATTACATTTTCTTTATTAAATATTACATTTTATTATTAAATTATTACTTTTTATTATTAAATTATTACATTTTTTATTATATTACATTATTATTAAATTATTACATTCAACCAACTTATATATTCTAATAGTAATACACAACCATATTCATTTGCATCTGTCATTATTCAACTGTTCCATGTTTTCTCTTGTTATTGCTCTATTTTATTGTATTAAAATGTATAATTAACCTTCCCCCTTTCTCTTATTCCCATCTCTTATCCTGACTTTTAGCTGTGTCACCCTTTATTAAAAGATGTTTTCTTTCTATCCTACCTAACTTCTATTCGTGTCACCTACCTAAAAAAGGAAAGAGCGGGGGAGAGAGAGAAAAAAAAAGAAAGAAACAAATCAGAACAATAACAATAAAAGAAAATCTATCCATCGTTTTCTTGCCCGCTTCAATACTTTAATTGCTATGCATTTTTTTTAAACTTGTCTCCCATATTCCTCTCTCGATCTTTGATTCTGTCTGCATCTATTTTTTGGCTGTTCAATCTAGGCGTTTCTCTCCATCTCTAGCCTCTTCCACTGCCTAGTTTCCAAATTTCTGCCCAGGCTGGAAATTTAGATTCCTTGAATTTGGTTCCCAACCCTCCTAATCGTTGCTTCACCATCTTACTTGGCAGAGACATTTCCGTCGTTTTCCGGAAAGACGCTTGGGAAGGCAAAGCTGATTTTTCCCAAGCGGATGTCCATCGCAGATCGCCATCGTCTTCAAGACCCCCCCTTACCACACCTGGACATCCTGGAGCCTGTGGAAGTGGAGGTGTACCTGCGTCGCTTGACGGACAGCGTTTCCAGCGAACCGTTCCCCTTCACCTACCTGCCCAAAGACAGGTGAGACAGGAGATGGAGAAGCTGTCTATTTACACCATTAGTTTAGTGACGGTGTGAAGTTACAAAAAGTGACTTCTGACTGTTTTTCACACTTACGTCCTTTATGGCATCCATACTGTCACATCATCAGAATTTGGAGTCCTAGTGGACAAGCATTTAAACAGCCAGCCGTGTGCAGCAGCTGCCAAAAAGCCAACACAGTTCTAGGCTGCATAAACAGAGGGAGAGAATCAAGATCAGATGAAGGGTTGATACCACTTTATAAGGCCTTGGGAAGGCCACGCTTGGAATATGGCATTCAGTTTTGGCCGCTATGATGTAAAAAAGATGCGGAGACTCTAGAAAGAGTGCAGAGAAGAGCAACAAAGAGGATTAGGGGACTGGAGGCTAAAACTATGAAGAACGGTTGCAGGAACTGGTATGTCTAGTTTAATGGAAAGAAGGACCAGGGGAGACATGATATCAGTCTTCCAGTATCTCAGGGGTTGCCCCAAAGAAGAGGAGTCAAACTATTTTCCAAGGCACCTGAGAGTAGAACAAGAAGCAATGGGTGGAAGCCCATTGGGAGAGCCGAGGTGGCGCAGTGGTTAGAGTGCAGCACTGCAGGCTACTTCAGGTGACTGTTATCTGCATTTCAGCGGTTCAAATCTCACCGGCTCAGGTTGACTCAGCCTTCCATCCTTCCGAGTGGGTAAATGAGGACTCAGATTGTTGGGGCGATATGCTGACTCTGTAAACCACTTAGAGAGGCTGAAAGCCCTATGAAGCGGTATATAGTCTAACTGCTATTGCTATTGCTATTGCTAATCAGGGAGAGAAGCAACCTAGAATTAAGGAACAATTTCCTGATACTGAGAACAATGAATCAGTGGAAGAGCTTGCCTCCAGAAGTTGTAAATGCCCCAACATTGGAAATCTTTAAAACATGTTGGATAGCCATTTGTCTGAAACAGTCTAGGGTTTCCTGCCTAGGCAGGGGGTTGGACTAGAAGACCTCCACGGTCCCTTCCTGCTATATTGTATATTGGAGCCTTGTCAACTGGCTCGTATTTATGACGGTTGCCAGGGCCTCGTGATCCCCTTTTGCAACTTCCTGGCAAGCCAAGTCAATGGGGAAATGGATTCACTTAGCCTGTGGACTAACTTAGGCAACGCGATGATCCACTTAACAACAGTGGCAAGAAATGGTAAAATGGGGCACAACTCACTTCACAATTGTCCTGCTTAGCGAGGGATGTTTTGGGCTCGTTTGTGATCCTAAGGCAAGGATTATGTGCACTCCTTGACTTACAACCATTCGTTTAGCGACTGTTCAAGTTATGACATCGCTGGAAAAAGTGACTTAAGACTAGTTGACGCTTTACGAACGTCACAGCGTCCCATGGTCACGTGATCAAAATTCAGTGCCTGGCAACCCAGCCTCTATAATACAATACAATAGCAGAGTTGGAAGGGACCTTGGAGGTCTTCTAGTCCAACCCCTGCCTAGGCAGGAAACCGTATACCGTTTCAGATGGCTATCCAATCTATTTGCACTCTATTTATGATGGTGGCAGCGTCCCAGGGTCATGTGATCTGCAACTTCCCAGCTGGTCTCTGATAAGCAAAGACAACGGGGAAACCCAGATTTACTTAATGACCATATGATTCTCTTAATGACCTGTTGTGGCTCGCAGGATCTTTGGGAGTGCTATCAGACTCTGACAGCGAGGGGCCCTGAGTCAGGCCTGGAGGAAGGGAGGCCCTGGACAGGGTTCTGACTCCGAGCAGGCTCGAGCAGACCTGAGCCTTGGATCAGTGAGAGAGGCTGACACAGAAACCTCCTGTGAGTTGTTTCGGGATGCACGCAGGAGAAGGGCTGACCGACGTAAGGAGCACATTGAGGACTCACAGGATGATAACGAGCAGCTGTGGCTCGTTAGGATCTCCTGTGGATAAAAGACTGATGGTGCCACGCCCTGGTTGCAGAAGTCAGCGTTCCGTTTCTGTTCGAGTCAACGTTCTCCGTTCGTGTGCAACATCGAGAAAAGCACTTGGATAAGTGACTCGATTTATATACTCCTGTTTCCATCGAGAAAATCACCTGGATAAGTGACTTGATTTATATAATCCTGTTTGTTTAGTGAGTGAGGACTTTTGCCAGAGCATTTATCTGTGTTTATTTTGGGCTCACAGCCAGCAAGAGTCGGAACTGATAAAAACATTCCTTTGAACGTTCTGTTTGGCTTTCGTTTTTGAACGGACAAGGTGGGGGGGGGGGTCAGAACAATGACCCATGGCAAAAAGGTCCCAAAATTCGGCATCACTCACTTAACGACGACCATGGAAATTCCACCCACTTGTGATCATAAGTGGAGGACTCCCTGTTCTTAAGAGCCTAAGTACTTTCCTCTCTTCTGTGTTTGAACCCTGGGTCAGATATCTCAGAATCAATGAATAATTCTTTCTTTACACAGATACATACCGGGTCAACAAAAAACGGAAGCAAGGTATGCCTGATGTCCTGGAAGAACTTTCTGGTCCAGGTATGTATCCTTTGGGGGGGGGGGGTTAGGGGTGTAAAAGCAGTGTAACATTGCCGGTAGAAACCGGATTGTAGTAGGAGATGATCAGGCTGAGCTCGAGGGAGGTCAAACGTGTCATCACTCACGAGTCCCTGCAAGTCCACAAAATATATAAATCCAGCCTACCTTGAATGCCTCGCTTATCCTCCGCTCATTTCCCTTAACCATCAGTTGGCCGGATTCTTGTAGAGAGCTTAAGCTGGCAATAAATCTTTACACTCACTTGAACTTCAGAATCTCCTGATTTCCCTGGTGTTTGACAGGAATAATCTGCCCTTGTTTTTTTTTTCTTCATCGGTATCCAGATCCAGTTTTAGCCTAAATGAAGCTGCCTTCTTGGCTTTGTCGTTGGCCAAAAACAAGTCATTTCTGGTAGTAGAACATACCAGCAGATATGCCGGGCTCTGCATCTCTCTGCCTTCACATAGCCAGTTGTTATCCTGTAAAAGCCTGCACTTGAGCATATTGGTCTTTTTTTTTTAAAAAAAAGTATTTATTGAATTTGCTAACATTTAAAAGACAAAACACAAGAGACAAATTTACATTTACAACAGTTTTCCATATCGGTATCCATATCTTTCGTAACAAGAGCCGAGGTGGCGCAGTGGTTAGGGTGCAGTACTGCAGGCCACTTCAGCCGACTGTTATCTGCAGTTCAGCGGTTCTAATCTCACCGGCTCAAGGTTGACTCAGCCTTCCATCCTTCCGAGGTGGGTGAAATGAGGACCCAGACTGTGGGGGCGATATGCTGACTCTGTAAACCGCTTAGAGAGGGCTGGAAGCCCTATGAAGCGGTATATAAGTCTAACTGCTGCCCTTGGAGGCGGCTGTTCCTTTCTCAGGCTGGCACAGCGTGGAGCTGAAGGGGGTTAGTGAAAGAGGGGGTTTGGTAGACAAAACACAACAGCTCTCTGATGAGACAGAGACATTCCAACAGCTGGCCAGCCAGAGGAGGAGGAGGAGGAGAGAGATGTAACCAGGCAACCAGCTAAAAGCCAGATTGGACAATGTGGTTTATTGTTGTGAGAAGACTGGGAACTTTTACTTTTAAGGTTGTGGAAAGCGCGAGAATATTCAGAACTGGCTTTCCACCAAGACGGTGTTCCCAGATAGTTCGAGTTTAATAAATTTATGCCGCCCAATCCCGAAGGACTCCGGGCGGCTTACATAAAAAACAATAAAAGGAATACTAAAAAGTTTAAAAAGTAGAAGACAAGTTAAAAGAGATACAACATGCACTCAGCCTTAATGGGGCTGGACCTCATTCAAGAGGTCAACAGCCCCAGGCCTGCTGGAAAAGCCAGGTCTTAATGGCTTTGCGGAAGGCCGCGAGAGTGGGGAGGGTCCGGATCTCTGGGGGGTAGATCGTTCCATAGGGCTGGGGCAGCCACAGAGAAGGCCCTCCCTCGAGGAGTCGGCAAACGACACTGTCTAGTTGACGGCACCCGGAGAAGACCCACCCTGTGGGATCTTATCGGACGCTGGGAGGTGTGTGGCAGAAGACGGTCCCGTAGATATCCAGGTCCTAGGCCAGTGATGGCGAACCTATGACACGTGTGTCAGTGCTGACACGCGTAGCCATTTGGGGTGACACGCACAGGATTCATCCCTAAGGTGACCAGACGTTCCGCTGTTGGGACGCGATGCATCTGTAGCGGAGGAGCGGGATCCCGAGGGAGGCTGTTGCAGAAGGACGAAATCTGAGATTTCTTCGCTTCTGCGGCAGGATAACATTTGTTCTTTAGAGGAAGGGGGGGAGAGACCACTATAGTTGCATTTCTTTTCTTGCTGGGGATTTAGAAGTCTTATGTTCACTTTTATTCCCGGGGAAAAAAACAAACCCGAGCCTCCGCCGTTGTCCAACCCTCGCGTTTCCTGGCAAGAAATCCATCCCCCATTATGACGAGGTACGCCGGCTTTCGATTGGTAAGGCATCCTCGGCATCCCCGGTGATCTCCGGGCCCCCGGCTTCCCCATCTCCTCTCCTATGGGGAGACGTGCATCATAATGTTGTAAGCTGCCCGGAGTTACCTGTGTGTGAGGTGGGCTGCCCTATGCATTTGCGTTTGTGTGCTGGAGAGAGAGTGAAAAGAGAGGGAGAATTATATTAATTAGAAGCGGCGGTGGCGGACGTCGGCAGCGACTGTAACGACTGCTCGGGCGAGGTGCGGAGGAAGAACGGAAGGTCCCTCCTGCCCGCGACGACGGCTCCAGCCATGGACGACCAGGCTGGCCCCAACAACAACAACGCACTGCTCTTGCCGCCACTCCGGATGGGAAGCAACCACGCCTGTGCGGCCCCTGTGCTGAGGTGGGAAGCGAGTTGGCAAGGCGTGGTTGCTTCCCACCCGGAGGTGGCGGCAAGAGCAGCGCGTTGTTGTTGTTGTTGGAAGACGCCGGGGCCAGCCTGCTCGTCCATGGCTGGAGCCGTCGTCGCGGGCGGGAGGGACCTTCCGTTCTTCCTCCGCACCTCGCCCCGCGGTCGTTACAGTCGCTGCTGACGTCCGCCACCGCCGCTTCCCTCGTCCGTCTCGATTGCTGGAAGCAGTAACAAACGGCGCGTCTGCTCCGCTGTCAGCGCCTTGACAGCCACCCCAGCCGGCGGCTACCGGGCCTCGCTGGAGTCAATTGCAAAACCGCGTTCAGCGCTTTGAGGACCTGAGGCATCTTGGGAAATGCAGTTCCCTATCGGAAAGAATGGAGTAGCTGCGAATTTGTAACAACAGAAGATAATAACTTGGTGCTTCGCAGGTTACGAAAATCTCAAGTTTGATTTGCACACTGTTTTTTAAAGTTAGATAAAGAAATTATGCTGTGAAAGCGACTAGAAAGCCTCCCTCCCCTTCCTGTGTGCGAGAAAGGGAAGGAGAGGAAGGAAGGAGGGAGGGGGGAAGGAAAAGAAGAAGGGAGGGGGGAGAAGATGGAAGGAGAAAAGATGGATGGAAGGAGAAAGAATGGGAGGAGAAGGAGGAAGATGGAATAAAAAAAGAAGAAAAAGAAGAAGGGAGGGAGAAAAGAGGGAAGGAGGTAGGAAGAAAAGGGGAAGAGAGGGAAAGAGCAGAAAGACAAAGAGGATGAAGTTGATAGGCAAGAGGAAAGAGGAAGGAAGGAAAAAGAAAAAGGGAGGGAGAGAGGAAAGAAGAAAAGATGGAACTAGAAAGGAAAGAAGGGAGGGAGGGAGGAAAGGGGAAGACAGGGAAAGAGCAGAAAGACAGAGAAGGTAGATAGGCAAAAGAAATGAAGCTGAAAGAATGGAAGGAGGAGGAAGAGGAAAGGAGAAAGGGAGTGAGTGAGGAAAGAAGAGAGGATGGAAGGAGAAAGGAAGGAAGAGAGGGAAAGAGCAGAAGACAGATAAGGTGAAGGTAGATAAGCAAGAGGAATGAAGGAAGAAGTGAGGAGTCTCGAGGAGGGGAAAAACATTTAGTGACCAGAGTTACAATGGCATTGAAAAAAGTGACTGATGAACAAAGAAGTTACTAAGCAGGTATGTTAAATAATTTGTTTTTGGTTTATTAAATACAATTATATTGCAATTATATATTTTTGTAGTTTAAACTATAAATTGCGCAAAATTATGTTTTTGTCGAAGTGACACACAACGCGAGTTATGCTCGATTTTTTGCCGATTTTTGACACACCACCCCAAAAAGGTTGCCCATCACTGTCCTAGGCCATGCAGGGCTTTAAAGGTGATAACCAGCACCTTGAAGCACGTTCGAAGACCGTGCAGCTCGCGGAGGATAGGTGTAACATGGGTGTATCTTGATACACCCAATATCGCTCGCGCGGCTGCATTCTGGACCAGTTGTGGTCTCCGAACTTGTTCTTCGAGGAATCAACCTGCCTCGGAGTTCTGCTTTGAAATGGCTGCATTTCTTGGAACGATAACGTTTAGTGTCATTCCAAGCTTGATGGTCTCCTTCCTCCGTCTTTTAATTGAGTTTCTTCTTGCGTACCCTCAAGAATGTTTATTCTTGCCATGAAGGCGTTCCTAGATCTGAGTCGGCGGGGTTGGGGCACACCTGGGGAAACCTGACCTTGGTGGCCAGGTGTTAACGTCCTCTTTGCTTTTCCAGATCCTCATGGGATTGAAGCAAAAAGGAAGAAGAAGAAGCCTGACTATCTGGACCATTTCAACTTGACTCCTTCAGCAGGTCAGAATGCGATAACCCCCTGCCTTCTCAGCCCCACACTAGAAAAAACGCTGTCTCCTAACCAGGAGCCTTTCCATGGACTTCAGATCCCAGAATTCCCTAGTCAACATAGCCATGGATGAGAACTCTGGGAGTTGAGGCCTACACTTTGGGAAGGGGCCAAGGTTGGGAAAGACTGCATTGGAACCATCTGAAGACCTTCCTTCAGGGTTGAGTCGAAGGACTTCACGATCCCTAGGAAGAGTCAAACTCATGGGCTGGAGAGATGTTGGCAATAGCAATAGCAGTTAGATTTATATACCGCTTCATAGGGCTTTCAGTCCTCTCTAAGCGGTTTACAGAGTCAGCATATTGCCCCCAACAACAATACGGGTCCTCATTTTACCCACCTCGGAAGGATGGAAGGCTGAGTCAACCCTGAGCCAGTGAGACTTGAACAGCCGAACTGCAGAGCTGCAGTCAGCTGAAGTAGCCTGCAGTACTGCATTTAACCACTGCGCCACCTCGGCAAACTCCCAGCCAGATTGGAAGGAGGGGGTCAAGCAGGGAACTAGCCTTGAATTTTGGGCAGCCGCAAGAGGCGTGAGCCTGACTCCCACTGCGTTCTATAGAGCCTTATCTGGTTGCTCCCCAGTGAAGGCAAGCTGAAGATTCTTGTAATATAGGTAGAACAGCACGGAACCCTAAGATAGTATTTTTTCCTCATCTTTTCCCAGACCCCCATCAAAATCTTCCGAATGTAATGTCCCATGAAGTACCTATGGGGGGTATCTCTTTCTTGCCGGAGGGAGGCATGCCATCCCCGGGGGTGGTCATGTCCCTCTATAGCCAATAGGCGCCTTCTACTCAACCTCACCCAATCCTTCACCCATGTCATAATTGCTGCATTATAATATGCTTCCCAGTTGGGTACTCCGAAGCCACCCAGTTCTTTACGTTTTTGCAACATTTGGGCTATAATTCGTGTTTTCTTGCCTTGCCATATAAATCGAGCCACTATTGTCTCCAAAGATTTAAAAAAAAATTTGTCCAATTTAGTTGGTGCCGTTTGAAACAGAAACAAAAATTTCGGTAATACATGTGTCTTAACTGTCGCAATCCTGCCCATCAAAGACAGTTGTTTACCACTCCAATTAGTCATATCCTTAGATACCTGTTGTAGCAATTTCATATAGTTATCTACCTTGATAGAGGAACATCTCTCCGTGAGTCAAATTCCCAAGTATTGTATTTTATGGGCCATGTTAATCCCTAACAGGCTTTGTACTTCCCTTTTCTGGTTCAAAGTCATATTCTTAATTAACAGTTTTGTCTTCGCTAAACCCCGAATCTTACTCGCACGTTTCGTTTCCTTTTTTCCAGACTTCTCCTTATCCTCCCAAGATCGGGGTTTCCTGCCCAGCATGGAACGTATCATGCTGCCGGATCTCTATGAGGAATTTGGTCGGTTTTCCGGATTTTCACCTTACAGCGGCCCCAGCTTGAGCGACGTGGTTCTGCCCTCTGCTACGAACTACGCAGAGAGGCCAGAACAGGAATTCTTGCTTGATGCTTATTCGGTCCATTCGGGCATCACCATCCCTCTGGTGCTGCCCGAGGATTCGGAGCCCGAAGATGTGGCGGCCTTGGTGGGAAGCAGCATGTTCCCCAGCCAGTACAAAGAGGAGGAAGGAGATCTAGAAATGGAGAACCCCGCAGACGCGTGTGACAGAAGGGCCCTAGTCTCTCCATTTTGGGAGGAACCAACAAAAGATTTATTTCTCGCTGACAAACCTGGTAGTAATCTCTGCGGGACGGCCCTCTCTGGGAGAAGATGACGTGAAAAAAACATGGAAAAAGATGGCGTTCATCGCGGGATAACGGAAGAGAAATTGCATCCTTAGGCGGGAAGGATTCTCTGCGCGTGCTTCCTGTTTCCCTTGATTCTCGCAGCGCGTAAACTCAGCAGCGAGAACTGGATGGGTTTTCGAATTCCCGCGAAGCTGCAGGATGGTTTCCTGGCGTTGGGCTTAGCGTGATGCGCGAACCTAGGTTGAAAAATAATACAGGTAGTCCTCAACTTACGACCGCAACTGAGCCCCCAAAGGTTTGTGACTGAAAGGGAGACGTTTCTTACGTCAGTTTTGCCCCATTTTATGATCCTTCCTTGCCGCCGCCGTTAAGTGAATCCCCGCAGTTGTTAAGTTAGTCACACGGTTGTTAAGCGAATGTGGCTCTCCCCCCCCTCCCCCTTGACTTGGCTTGTCGGAAGGTGGCAAATGGGGATCACGTGACTCCCGGGGACAGTGCGACGGGCATAAATCTGAGTCAGTTGCCAAGCGTCTGAATTTTGATCATGTGACCACTGGGATGCTGCAACGGTCATTAAGTGAAATGCGGTCGTAAGTTGAAGACTACCTGTATTTTAGGGCTTAGCGTGATGTCAAAACACGACTGAGGATCAGTTATGCACGCCACTTTTTTCATGCAATGTGTGTATCAGTCACTGACCTATTTCTTAAAATGTGTGTACACCCACATATGAACAAAAAAACCCATGTAAGTGCCTTTGAGCCATGCACAAATTATGGGGTTCCCCCCTCCATAGCCCCAGGACAGTTAATCCAAATCACTTGTTGAATATTTTGGGGGTTTGGCCTCTTTTAACAGTTTCCGCACACATGGCATAATAGCATTAGCACTTAGACTTATATACCGCTTCACAGTGCTTTACAGCCCTCTCTAAGCGGTTTACAGAGTCAGCCTCTTGCCCCCCAACAATCTGGGTCCTCCTTTGACCCACCTCGGAAGGATGGTAGGCTGTGTCAACCTTGAGCCGGTGAGATTTGAACTCCAGACTGTGGGCAGAGTCAGCCTGCAATACCACATTCTAACCACTATCCCACCAGGGCTCCTATTGCAATAGCCAATCGACTTCAACAATAGCAATAGCATTTAGACCAGTGTTTCTCAACCTTGGTGACTTTAAGTCCTGTGGACTTCAACTCCCAGAATTCCCCAGCCAGCTATGATATGCTGGCTAGGGGATTCTGGGAGTTGAAGTCCACAGGACTTAAAGTCACAAAGGTTGAGAAACACTGGTTTAGACTTATATACCACTTCACAGTGCTTTACAGCCCTCTCTAAGCGGTTTACAGAGTCAGCATATCCCCCTCCCCAACAATCCAGGTCCTCATTTTACCGACCGTGGAAGGATAGAAGTCCGAGTCCCCACCTTGAGTCGGTTAGGATCGAACTCCTGGCAGTGGGCAGAGTTTTCCTACAGTGCTGCATTCTAACCATTACGCCATCACAGCCACTAGCAATAGCGCTTAGACTTATATACCGCTTTAGAGTGCTTTTACAGCCCTCTCCAAGTCGTTTACAGAGTCAGCCTCTTGACCCCCAACAATCCGGGTCCTTAGTTGACCCACCTCGGAAGGATGGAAGGCTGAGTCAACCTTGAGCCGGTGAGAATCGAACTGCCAAATTGCAGTCTGCCGGCGGTCAGCAGAATTTAGCCTGCAATAGGGCATCCTAAACTCCCGCACCACCACAGCTCTTGGAGGGAAGTGGCATTATATGTCATGATGTAATCGCACCGATGAAGTCATGATGTAGGTGACTTATTGCGACTTTCCTGGACGCCTTTGCCTAAACATATGGCCAGATGTAACTAGGGGGACACTAGGACACGTATATGGGGGCCTGTCCGAGCTTGCCATCACAACATCCTTGGTTATAAAGGGTGGTTCCTGATATTCACACAGAGGACTTCAGTTCACCATAAATTGGGGCTGAATATCATCATCAAAACGCAGGAGACAATATTCCATTGTGCCTTAACTTACTTCCAAGAATCCTTAACGACCACACAGTTGAGCCCAAAGTTTCTGTCACTAAGGAAGACAGATGAGTTTTTCCCCATTTTAATGAACTTTGCTTGCCACGGCTGTTAAGCGAATCCCTGCCATTTGTAGGGGCATCGTAAGGGAAATCTGACTTCCCCATTGACTTGGCTGATCAGAAGGCTGCAGAAGGGGAATCGTATGACCTTGAGACACTGCAACTGTCGTAAGTATGAACCAGTTGCCGAGCGTCTGAATTTTGATCACGTGGCCACGGGGAAGCTGCAACGGTCGTTAAGTGTGAAAAATGGTCATAACATCACTTTTTCCAGTGCCATCGTAACTTGAACAGTCACTCAAAGAACTGTTGTAAACTGCATATGCCCATTGCCAAGACTCTGAATTTTAAATTTTGAACGATCACGAGCGAATGCTTGTCAGTGGTGTTGGCCTGCCAGAAGAGCTGGCAGCAGATTCGGACAGTGAGGAGGATGGAGAGGAAGATGGGCCAGTCCTGGAGTCTGGGGAAGGCTCGGATGAGGGCTCTGTGTCGGAGGCAGAGAGGGGGGCAGAGCCATATGCCAGTTATCAGCTGCCTTCAGAGTCAGACATCAGTGGGGCAGAAGAACAGCTGGAGCCTGTTCCCAGTGTGCACATGCGCAGAGCTGCCAGAAAACAGCTAAAGAACAGGGGTCAACTTGGGAGTAAATGCCACAGTTATGGAATCGCTATTTGCAACCTTCCCAGCTGGATTCTGACAAGCAAACTCACTAGTGGAAAGCCAGATTCACTTAAAAGATGGCAATGTTTCACTTAACAACCGTGACAAAAAATCCGTCGTAAAATCAGCTGCGACTCACTTAACAAACTGGTCCCCCTGGTGTCGTAAATTGAGGATGAACTTGTATCCATTAAACTCTTTTCATATGGGGTTGAGCCACCAAGCTAATCTCTCTTAACAATAGTTTTTCAAAAAAAAGGTTTAAATTTTGTGTTTTTGAGATGCTTATTACCTGGAGAAATTACAAAGATTTTATCTGGCGACTTCTGTGTGCGATCATTCTTTCTGTATTCTTAGCGATCTTTCTTCCCTCTTTCCAAAACAGGGTGTTTTATTTTTGGATGGAAGTGATCTTTTTTTTTTTAGATGACGGCGCGCAGAATTTTTTTTTTTTATATAGGGAACGCCAGGTAAGTCCCCGACTTATGGCCACAACTGAGGCCAAAATACCTGCTGCTAAACGAGAACATCAAGTGAGATTTCTTGCCACAGTTGTTATGTGAATCACAGCGCTTGTTAAGTTAGTAATACGGGTCGTTAAGTGAACCTGGTGCCCCAATCTGGTCGCAAAAGTGGATCGTGTGACCCCGGGACACGGCAGCCGTCATAATATGAGTCCATCGCCAAGCATTTGAATTTTAATTGTGTGCTGCAACGGTCGCAAGTGTGAAAAATGGTCATAAGTCCCTTTGCTCAGTGACTTTGGTCACTAAATGAACTGATAAGTCAAGGACTACTTGTATCTGTAGCTCCAAGATTGGAATTTTACATTTTGGAGATCACAAAACGTCTGATGGGGAGTTGGGGGAATTCTGGGAAATTCCCCAGGCTGGGGAATTCTGGGAGTTGAAGTCCACACATCTTAATGTTGCCATGCTTGACTTAACACACTGGGAAAGCACCAGGTGGGGACACCTGACATGGTTTCAGACAAATGAATGATTCAAATCCACAATTCAGCCAACAGCCACGCGTCTCCGCAGGCGGCGCTCGGGATTCGAACCCGCCATCCTCATTACGTTTTCTGCGCCTGCGCGTCTCTGAACCTGTACAAGCCCCGCCGCCGCTCGTTGGCTTCTGACCTGCGCCATCAATTGCGAAGGGAGCTTAACTCGAGCTGTGATTGGCTGAGACCCTCGCGGTCACGGGACCCTGCTTTGACCAATCCGAGGGCCGCAGGGAGATCCGACTGTTGCGCCTTCTTTCTCCTCCCCCGGTTGCTACTCTATAGAAACGAGTCATTTCCGCTTCCGGGGGAAAGGAGCTGCGACTTTGGCGCAGGGTGAGGAGGGGTCTCTCCTGTCCTTTAAGCGGGCGAGGGCAACCGGCGGCCGGGGAGAGGCCGTTTCGGAGCCGGAGGACGGGGATGGGGGGTGGGGGGCGGAGAAGCCGCCTGGAGGGTCTGAGAGCCCTCTTGGCACGGTTTCTCTCGGCCTGAGAGGCCGTCGCCTCCGCGAGTCTCTCTTTCGGGGACAGGCGAGTGAGGGTTCCGTAGAATCCCCCGCTTTTATAACCAGAGGTCTCCCCTTCCCCTAAAAAATGCCTCATGTCCCCGGTTAACAACGAGCCCCATTTATCTTCTGGAATTGGAAAGGAGGAGGAGGGGGGGAGCTGCAAGAATCTTGAGGACTAGCACCCCTTTTTGTAAATGAGTGGCAATGTTTTCTCTGACTGCTGAAGTAGAGAAGCTGTAGAGATCCTTAAAGGATGATTGAAGTGTTTTCTGTTAGGGGTGGAACAGTCCTTCCCCTTTTTTATCCTTAGTCGGATCTCATTTTTCCCCTTCCAATCAATCAATGAGAATAGAGCTGGAAGGGACCTTGGAGGTTTTCTAGTCCAGCCCCATGCTCGAGTAGGAGACCCTATACAATTTGAGACAAGTGGCTGTCCAAATCTCTTCTTCAAAACCCCCAGTGATGGAGCAGCCACAACATCTGGAGGCAAGCTGTTCCACTGGTTAATTTTCCTCACTGTCAGTGAATTCCTCCTTAATCCATCAATAGCTTCCATCCATTGTTTTTTTGTCCTGCCTTCAGGCGTTTTGAGAATAGGTGATTCCCCCCCTTAAATATTGGAATACTGCTATCATGTCCCCTAGTCCTTTTCCCTCTAGACTAGCCAAATCTGCAACCATTTTAGTCTCCAGTCCCCTAATTATCTTGGTTGCTCTTCTCTGCCCTTTTTCTAGAGTCTCAACCTCTTTTTTGTAATGTGGTGACCGAAACTGGATGCGGTATTCCAGATGTGGCCTTACTAAAGCTTTATAAAGCAACTTCACGTGATTTTGATTTTATGCCTCTGTTTAGACAACAAGGATTGTGTTAGCTTTGCACCTTCATTCCTTCCGAGGTTGGTAAAACAGGACCAGATTGTTGGGAGCAATATGCTTACTTTCTAAACCACTTAGCGCTCTACAGCACTTTGAAGTGGTATACAGGTAGTCCGAGCACAATTGAACCCTGAATTCTTGTTGCTAAGTAAGATGTTTGTTAAGCGAATTTTACCCCATTTTTCAATCTTGCTTGTCACCGTTATTAAATGAATCACTGCAGTGGTTAATGAATCACTGCAGTTGTTAATTTAGTAACACAATTGTTAAGTGAGTCTGGCTTCCACAGTGATTTTGCTTGTCAGAAGGTCTCAAAAGGGGATTGCACGACTCCAGGACACTGCAGCTATCAAGATGTGGCCTGCAGCTGTCATAAATGAGTCAGTTGCCAAGTGCCTGAATTTTGATCATATGACTATGGGAATGCTGCAGTGGTCATAAGTCTGAAAAATGGCCACAAGTCACTTTTTTCAGTCCTGTTGTAAACTTTTGAGAGGTTATTGAACAAACTGTTGTAACTTGAGGACTACCTCCATGAGTCTAAGTGCTATTGCTATTTATTGCCAGTGCTATTTTCTTTATACGTGCATAGAAAATATTTTGCTTAATGATGAGGATTGCTGGGTCTGTTGTATTACTAAAGCATTGTTTCTTAAAGTGTGATCTGAGGAGCCCTGGAAGGCCTCAGGATTCAGAGATCCTCAAAATTATTTGCCAGCCTATGTTGAAAAATGCAGTATTAAAAGCACATCCGATAATTGTGCGAAGCAGTAGTGGCAGGGAATGTGTCCATTTTAATGTATAATGTGATAAATATCAGTCAATGTAAGTGATAGAACCCAAAGTTCTTTTTGGGGTCCTCTATAATTTTTAAAAGTGGGAAGGGTTTTCCTGAGAGGAAAACAGTTGAAGAATCACCCTTGCATTACCTTTGATTGTTGCAATTGTAATTTTGAATAAAATTTCTATTAAAAAAAAAAGAATTCCCATACCTGCAATAACATTTGATGATACTCTTTGTATGTCTGCCTAAAATCCTTGGGAGAAAAACTGCCTGTCCCTCAGCTAAATTGCGAGCTATTTAACATTTAGATTAAAAAAAAATTATAGCGTTTACATTTTTTGACTTCCTATTTATTTAGGGCTCCTTTCATAGAGGGGGAAAAACCCTTAATTCACTGTGCTTGGAGAAAAAGAGCATCCATTTTGACTTCTCTCAAGGTCCTGCTCTCAGTGAGTATCGTTTGTGTGTGCCAGATCCCATCTCTTCTTTTATTTATCTCCAAAGTTTTTTTTTTACTGCAGTACTTCCTAATTTCTCAGTTCATTTTTTTAGTTTGCAGTATGTGACCTACTTAAAATTGTTGGGTTATTTTTTTTTAACATGGAGTAAATTATCTACCTAATTCAAGGAAAAGGCAAGTGAAAGAATTCCCATATATGACTTTCAACAAGTGGAATCTGCTCAAGGCAATTCATTTTATCCTGTCTTGACATTGCCAAATGGTTTGGTAAAATCAGGTATCCAGAGATTCTGGAACTGATCTGTCTTCAAGGGGTGGTAGAAACTGGAAGGAAGTAAGGCCTGCATAAGAACCAGTGGTGGGTTGCAGGCGGTACGCCCCGGTATGGGCGTACCGGAGCCTGCCTGGAGCACCGGATACTGCCCGCCCACCCGTGCTCCTTACCTGTCTTTAAAGTCCACGTCGCGTACAGTGCCTGCGTGATGCTCCGCCGAGCAGCTGGACCATCGCGGAGGCGTCGCTGGACGCTAAGACGCGTGCACTGCGCACATCCATGTGTTTTCCTCCCCAGCCCCCCACCCAAACCCCACCCCTCCCAATCTTCCCTCCCCCGACTTCCCAGAACCAATGCAGGGTATAAGTTTTTAACAAAATATTCTAAAATAAACTTAAAAGTAAAAGATAATATCCTCTATCATTTGAGCTTTAACTCCTCTTTGCTAGGCTAACTCTAAACAGATTCTTTGTTGCCTCAGTCATAAGCTATCTGGAATTTCTTAGCCCCATATTTATTTTGAGTATAGTCAATCCATCTTCTCCACTCCAATTTATATCTCTCATTGGAATGGTCCTTGAGATATGCTGATATTTTAGCCATCTCTGCTAAGTTTGTTACTTTTAACGTCCATTCTTGAATAGTAGGCAATCTTTCCTCTTCCAGTATTGCGCCACCAACAGTCTTGCTGCAGTTATTAAATGCAAAATCAAGTTAGACTCTATAACTGTATAATCAATAATTGTACCTAACAAAAAAACTGAGGGGTAAACTTTATCCTTTTTTTAAAGAACATTTTGCATAATCCGGTTCCACCACAAAACCGCGCTCGTCTAAACCGAGTCCAACTAAACCGCGTAACTGACGTCATCAACAGGGCAACAACAGCGCGGAGACAGACACGCTGTAAACCATAAACCTAAAATTAACCCCTAAACCTAACCCTAACCCTTAACCTAACCCTAAACCTAACCCTTACCTTAAGTTGAATCGGCTTGCTTTCAAAGCGCTATTTAAAGCGCCCTTCTTTCTCCGCTGGCTGTTGTCGCCCTGTTGATGACGTCAGCGACACGGTTTAATCAGCGCGGCTTAGTCGAGCACGGTTTTGACAGATTACGGCATAATCCACCATATTTTTATCCAAGCAGCTGCATAAAGCAGCTGGTCCGAGCAGCTGGACCATCATGGAGGCATCGCTGGACGGTAAGACGCGTGCACTGCACGCATCCATGTGGACAACACCAGGCCCTTTCCAACCGTACCGGTTGGAACTGGATCTGGAACCCACCACTGATAGGAACTCACATGGTGGATTTCATTTTCACATAGATGTTTGATTTCTTGCAAAAACAAATGTTTAAATTCTGGTGAAACGCTAGATCAGGGGTGTCAAACTGGATGTCTTCGAGGGCCAGATCGGCATTGTAGCTCTCCCCGGGGCAGCCCCCTGCACCGTATTTGGCCAGCAAAGTGTTGCAGGAGGTCATCCAGGCCGAAAACGGGCCATGCAGGGGCTATTTCCAGGCTGGCCCACAGGCCAGATTTAAGCACCCTGCAGGCTGGATCCGGCCCGCGGGCCTTGCGTTTGACATCCCTGCTCTAGATTCAGTGTTTTCAACTTGGCAACTTGAAGATGTCTGGACTTCAACTCCCAGAATTCCCCAGCCCAGCAAATGCTGGCTGGGGAATTCTGGGAGTTGAAGTCCAGACATCTTCAAGTTGCCAAGGTTGAGATACACTGATCTAGATGCTTTTACTTTGTCATTTCTGCCAGGCATTCAGGGTCTGATGTGGTATCCGATATGATTAATAATCAACTAATATTTTGGTAGTTGGAGGCTGGGACGCAGTGTGAAAAAATTGCTATGTTAGGTTTTGTTATATTTCCCCTTCCTTTTTTTCCCCCTTCCCCCTTAATGCATGGGCGTGCCTCTTTCCTCACCCTGTGGAACAGCCGGGAGAAAAGCAGGATGTGGCACGAAGCTCGAAAACATGAGCGGAAGCTGCGGGGGATGATGGTGGATTACAAGAAAAGAGCGGAACGCCGGAGAGAGTATTACGAAAAGATAGTGAGTGTCTCTCTCCTTGGTTCGTTTTGGGAGAATGCCTTGATGTCTAACCGCCTCCCTCTTTCAGAATTAATACTCTCTAAGAAATGGGTTGAGATGTTACATTTTTCTTGCGAACAGAATTTTATGACAAATGGAGAGCGAATCTACGTGGCCCAGGATAATCTGCGTCAGTCACGACTAAAAAAATGACACACAAGGGGCATCCTATAAATGCCACACACAGAACAGCCCAAAGTACACACATTTGCTAGAGAGAAGTTCCCTGAAGATGGGCTCCAGTACGAATCCGAAAGCTCGGAAGGCTAAACCTTTGGGTGGTGACTGACACAGATCGGATCCTGCAGAATTTTCTGACGTTGAATATTTTGCAGAACTGATGATGTCAACAATTTTTTGCCACGTCTGCATGAACATACACTGTGGGAGGGGAATATTTATGCTTATTTATTTATTTATTGTAAGTTGGAGTTGGATCAAGCGTTGGTTTGGGAAAGTCACCTGTGGGCTTTCTTTCCTTCCAGAAAAAGGACCCAGCCCAATTCCTGCAGGTCCATGGACGTGCCTGTAAGGTGCACTTAGATTCGCTGTGGCTCTTGCAGCTGAAAGTCCTGTGAATATGTGAGTAGTTTGCATTTGGGACCGAGGAAAAGTAGAGCAGTGTGTCAGCGTTGCAAATATCATCCAGAATTAAATCAGAGTCCAAGGCATAGCTTTCATCGAAGTTCCAATTTAATAAGAGAGACATGTTGGTACGCACTGTGGAAACCCGAATCTGAAAGCTTCCTGGGGTTCCCACCCAGTTGAAAGTTCAAAACCTTGCCCCCCCACGCCCACAACTCCATCACATGGTCCAATCTTCCATTGCCACACTGGCATCTCCACCCATCCACTTCCGGTCAGGTGCAGAGGCGCGGAGACAAAAGATGACCTTGGGCTTCTAGAAAGGAATGTTTTATTTCGACAACACATTTTGCTCCTTGCTTTCCCCACCTCCCAATTACCCCACTAATGAAACAGCATTGTATTTGTATTTGTATTTTATTATTTGTATTTTATTATTTGTATGCCGCCCTTCTCTGGGAGGACTCAGGGCGGCGAACAATTCAAGGGGGAAAAAGGGGAACATAAAATACAAATACAAATAATAAAAGTAGACAACAGTCGCACAAACAACATGTTGAGAGGGGAGGGAACTCATCACCCCCAGGCCTGCCGGCAAAGCCAGGTTTTGACGGCTTTCGGAAGGCCTGGAGAGAGGTGAGGGTCCGAATCCTTGCGGGGAGTTCATTCCAGAGGGCCGGAGCTGCCACAGAGAAGGCCCTCCCCCGGGTAATAGCCAGGTGGCATTGGCTGGTTGATGGCACCCGGAGGAGGCCAACCCTGTGAGATCTAATGGGTCTGTGGGAGGTCATTGGCAGCATGCGGTCTCTCAAGTACCCAGATCCAATACCAGTAAATAGAGAGCGTGGCAGGCCAAAGATCCTAAAAGGAGTATGCCTGCAGGCCTGACACAGTGTTTCCAACCTAGGCAACTTGGAGCTGTGTGGACTTCAACTCCCAGAATCCCCCAGCCAGCAGCTCTTGATAAGAATAACATTGGGTGTTGTTGTTTTTTTTAAATGGTGTTGTGTCCTTGCAGGATGCCTTGGCAGGGGGATACCAACAACATGATTGATCGGTTCGATGTACGGGCGCACCTGGATTACATTCCCCATGTATACTCCTCCTCTGCTGAATCCAATGTAAGGCATCTGTTCCTTTTTTCCTCTTCCCCCCCCCCCCCTATGATGCTGGAATGGACAGCTCCTTGCGTCAGTTGAGAAGAGAGCTTGGCTTGGCTTCTGAAATATTTTGATTGGGAAGGAATAGCTCTTTTGTAATCTGACTGATGGATTCCTTGAAACTGTGGCTGGGCAATAAATCACGACCGATGGTGTTTGTGCCACAGGCCCAAGCAGAAAAATTGCAGTCATTTGGCTGACATATCAGAGGCGAATAGGATTAGAAGAGAAACAGAAAAGGGAGAATAGAATAGAAAATAAGAGAACAGAGGATAGGATAGAATAGAAGTAGAATAAAATAGAATAGAATAGAGTAGAATAGAATAAAGAGAATAGACTAGAATAACAGAGTTGGATGGGACTTTGGAGGTTCTTCTAGTCCAACCCCCTACTCAGGCAGGAAATATTATATCATTTCGACAAATGGTTTGTCCAATCTCTTCTTTAAAAACTTCCACTGTGGAACTTCACACTTCTGGAGGCAAGTTGTTCCACTGATTCTTCAGGAAATGTCTCTTTAGTTCTAGGTTATTAATGTTTTCTGGATATTAATGTGATGTAGGAACCCAGTTCTTGGTATAAACAACATGGCCTTTTTGGGTTTTTTTTTTGGGGGGGGAAGTTAACAAGGGGAGTTTTGTCACCCCATGATTTTTGGAACTGGGGTGCAGCTAGGAGCAGCACAAGGAAGATCCGTTCTGTCAGTCTTTGTGTCCTTTTCAAAGACTTTCTTTGCCTGACTTTTTGTATGCTTAGAATTTTAATTCTGGTTTTTTTTCCCCCCTCCCTCTTGTGCCCGCAGCTCTCCCGAGCAGGAATCTGACGAAAAGAAATGCAACTATGAGAGATACAGAGGACTTGTGCAGAACGATTTTGCTGGCAGTAAGTCCTCGATTTTTCTTGCCCTGCTGTAGAGCACAGAGGTTTAAAGAATGGAGGCTGTTTCTCTCCTAGCTTCTCTCAAATGTGTTCCTCAAGCCAACGCCTAGATTTTTTTAATGCATTTTAATCCGTAGGGTTCATTCGAGTCAGCCTCAGGGCAAGGTTGAGGGAAGGATTGCAGGCATCCCTCAACTTACAACCGTTCACAAGACCCGTCTTGTTTATCGGGAAAGTCAAGCCTGCTTTTGCTGCCCTGGGTCCAGCTTTGGCAGGGATCTCATGGGCTTCCTCTCCATCCCTCTTTGGCAGTCTCAGAAGAACAGTGCCTGTATCAGATCTACATCGATGAGCTGTACGGAGGACTCCAGAAGGCCGAATGAGGACGGAAAAAAGAAGTGAGTAGCAATGAGGTGGACCGACGTGGGACGTCTTGGGTGTGATTCAGTGGTGGGTTTAAAAATTGTTCGAACCTACTCTGTGGGTGTGGCCTCCTTTGTGGGAGTGGCTTGCCACCATGGTGACCGGATGGGAGTGGCTTGCTGCCCATGTGACCGGATATGAAGATGCCGACGACACTTGTCAGAAACCACCTTAAATTACCTCACACACAGCACTGGCATGCATAAGAATATGATGTAAACTTGTTTTTAAAAGGCATCTTTGGTTTGCATTGAAACAACTTCAACACACGCAATGTTCTGACTGCACCACAAACGCAGTAGTCATCCTTACCTTCACGGAGGCACTGAGTTTATAAATAGGAGCATGATAGTGTAGAATAATCATATCCAAGGACCAGGGGTGGGTTTCAAAAAATTTTGGAACCTCTTCTGTAGGTGTGGCCTGCTTTCCGGGTCCACTGGTGGAACCTCTTCTAACCAGTTCGGTAGATTTGACGAACCGGTTCTACCGAATAGGTGCGAACTGGTAGGAATCCACCTCTGGTGTGATTCCCACCTTTTTGTGAATTAGTATAGCCCAGGGATTGTCAACCTTTTATAACCTACCTCCCACTTTTGTATCTCCGATAGTAGTAAAATTTTCTAACCGCCCACCGGTTGCACAGTAATGGTGATTTTATGAAAACCTAATTAAAAATTTTAAATAATGCTATGATTTTTTTTAAAAAAGTCAATTAAATTAAAAAAAAAAAGGAAAGTGTTTCAGTATTGGACAAAAACCCCTACCGCCCACCATGAAAGCTGGAATGCCCACTAGTGGGCGGTAGGGACCAGGTTGACTACCACTGGTAGGCCTTTATTGTCATTGTGCATCATATACACAGCAAAATTGGTTTGTGAATTCTCTGTGGCTGCTCCGGCCCTCTGGAACGATCTCCCCGTGGAGATCTGGACCCTCACTACCCTTCCGGCTTTCCACAAAGCCACTAAGACCTGGCTGTTCCGGCAGGCCTGGGGCTGATGAGTTCCCGGCCCCACTTAATCTGTTTGTGACTGTTGCTCTGTTTTTAACTTGCTTGTTTTGTCTCTTGTTTGTTTCCCCTCCCCCCCTGCTTGTTAGCCGCCCTGAGTCCCTCGGGATAGGGCGGCATACAATGCAATAAATAAAATGAAATGAAATGAATTGAGGAATTGCTCTCGGGGGCTCTCTGAGCTTTCTCATGGACGTTTCATTGCCCAACTAAAGAACATCATCAGTGCGAGGGGTAGAAGACCCAGCACAGACCTCTGCTCTGGCGACTCCAGGCAGCTTGTTGAGAAACATTCTTCTGTGCAGGTTGGCGGAGAAGAAAGCTTCCATCGGCTACACCTACGAGGACAGCACAGTGGCAGAACTTGAGAACCCGTCTGAGAAGCGAGCAGAGGAGGATGATTCTGAGGAAGACAGCAACACCGATGAGGACGAAGTGATCCCCCGACATTGGTACACTTTCAGATCATCAGATCATTGGATGGGGAGGGCGCGCCAAACTTTGGCTGTCTTATAGCAATAGCAGATTTATTTACCACTTCATAGCTCTTTTACAGCCCTCTCTAAGCGGTTTACAGAGTCAGCCTCTTGCCCCCCAACAATCTGGGTCCTCATTTTACTGACGTCAGAAAGACAGAAGGCTGAGTCAATTTTAAGCTGGTCAGGATCGAACTTCTGGCTGTGGAAGGAAGGAAGGAAGGAAGGAAGGAAGGAAGGAGGATATATAGAGGGAGGAAGGCAGGCAGGCAGGGTGGGAGGAAGGAAGGAAGGAAAGAAGGAAGAAAGGGAGGATATATAGAGGGAGGAAGGCAGGCAGGGTGGGAGGAAGGAAGGAAGTATATATGGAGGGAGGAAGGCAGACAGGGTGGGAGGAAGGAAAGAAGGAAGGAAGGAAGGAAGGATATACGGAGGGAGGAAGTTAGGCAGGGTGGAAGGAAGGAAGGAAAGAAGGAAGGAAGGAGGATATATGGAGGGAGGGAGGAAGGCAGCCAGGGTGGGAGAAAGGAAGGAAAGAAGGAAGGAAGGATATATGGAGGGAGGGAGGAAGGCAGGCAGGGTGAGGAAGGAAGGAAGGAGGATATATGGAGGGAGGAAGGCAGACAGGGTGGGAGGAAGGAAGGAAAGAAGGAAGGAAGGAGGATATATGGAGGGAGGAAGGCAGGCAGAGTGGGAAGAAAGGAAGGAGGATATATGGAGGGAGGAAGGCAGGCAGTGGTGGAAGGAAGGAAGGAAGGAAAGAAGAAAGGAAGGAAAGAGGATATATGGGAGGAGGAAGGCAGGCAGGGTGGGAGGAAGGGCACTAGCATTTATATACCGCTTCACAGAGCTTTCCAGCCCTCTCGAAGCGGTTTACAGAGTCAGCCTCTTGCCCTCAACAATCTGGGTCCTCATTTGACCCACCTCGCAAGGAGAGAAGGCTGAGTCAACCTGGTGAAATCTGAACTTCCAAATTGCAGGACAGCCGGCAGTCCGCAGAAGTAGCCTGCAGTTCTTCACTCTAACCACTGTGCCATCTCGGCTCTTAATGTTGCTTTCAGATGTTGAAGTGGATGTAGACGAGCTGAACCAAGACCAAGTGGCTGATCTGAATAAACAGGCGACAACTTACGGGATGGCCGAAGGAGATTTTGTCCGGTAAGATTTCTCTCCCTCTCCTCCTTTTTGGGGTGAATTCCCGAGAAGCTTAACACACAATACAGAGGGAGTCCTTGACGTAGGACCACGATGGAGCCCAACATTTCTGTTGCTAAGCGAAACATTTTGTTAAGGGATGGTTTGTTCCGTGTTACGGCCTTTCTGGCCGCTGTTGTTAAGTGAATCACTGCGGTGGACAAGATAGTAACACAGTTGTTAAGTGAATCTGGCTTCCCCATGGACTTTGTAAGAAACCAGAACACAGGAACCGTCGTAAAGATGAGTCAGTTGCCAAGCGTTCAGATTTTGATCACATACAATAACAGAGTTGGAAGGGACCTTGGAGGTCTTTTAGTCCAACCCCCTGCCTAGTCAGGAAACCCTGTACCAATGGCTATCCAACATCTTCTTAAAGACTTCCAGGGTTGGGGCATTCACAACTTCTGGAGGCAACTTCTGTTCCACTGATTAATTGTTCTCACTGTCAGGCAATTTCTCCTCCGTTCTAAGTTGCTTCCCTCCTTGATTAATTCCACCCATTGCTTCTTGTTCTACATGACCACGGTGTAGTCTATGTGTGCTGTATGGGTTGCAATTGTGACAAACAGTCCTTTCACTTTTTCCTATGACGTTGTAACTTTGGTTACTAAATGAAATGTTGTAAGTTGAGGACTACCAGTACTAACAATCAAAGCAAATCGATAGTAGATAAAAGTCAACGGAATTCAAAGTGGGTTGTACTCCGATCTCTTTGTTCATGAAGTAATTCAAGGCTGATGACGTGTTTGACACACCCTCGTACCCTCACCACCGTCCAGGCCTTCCGCACAGCCCTTAAGACCTGGCTAGCCCGTCAGGCCTGGGGACAAAGATAATTGCCCCTCCCGAATGATGAATGAATGTTGCTTATTATTTTACTCTATGTATTGTGTGTGTCTATTGTTTGTATATCCCCTCCCCTCATTTTATGTAAGCCGCCCTGAGTCCCCTCAGGGAAAAGGGCGGCCTATAAGTATTAATAAATACCAAATACCATAAATACCCACCCTCTCAGGCTCAGCCTGGTCACCCCAAATCTCTACGGGTACCCCCGTAGGTGGGTGTGTCAAACACGTCATCAGCCTTGAATTACTTCCTGAACAAAAGAGATCGGAGTACAACCCACTTTGAAGTCAGCACCCCCTTTTTCTTCAATGCCCTCTTTTTCTTATTCTGGAAGGATGTTGCGGAAGGACAAAGAGGAGGCGGAAGCTATCAAACACGCCAAAGCTCTGGAGGAGGAAAAAGCCATGTATTCGGTAAGGAAATAGGAATAGGACAGAGCAGCACAGAGTAGAAATTAGAATAAAAATTAAGACAGGAGAAGAGAGAACAGAATGGAATAGAATAGAATATAGAAAATATAGAATAGAATAGGAATAGAATAGAGTAGAAAATAGAAATTTAGAATAGAATATAGTAGAATAGAATAGAAAAGAAAATAGAAATTTAGAATAGAGTAGAAAATAGAAATTTAGAATAGAATAGAGTAGATTAGAATAGAATAGAAAATAGAAATTTAGAGTAGAAAAGAATAGAATAGAAATAGAATAGAAATAGAATAGAAATAAAATAGAAATAGAATAGAAATAATAAAATAGAAATAGAATAGAAATAGAATAGAAATAGAATAGAAATAAAACAAGAATAGAATAGGGATAAGGATAGAATAAGAGAATTGGAAGGTACCTTGGAGGTCTTCTAGTCCAACCCCCTGCTTAGACAAGAAACCCTCTACCATTTCAGACAAATGGTTGTCCAATCTCTCCTTAAAAACCTACACTGACATCCACAACTTCTGGTGGCAAGTCGTTCCACTGGTTAATTGTCGCCCTTGTCAAGAAATTTCTCCTTAGTTCTAGGCTGGGCGGGGCCCTGGCTGTTCTCTTCATTGGATGGAGAGGAGATCATCTCCAGTGCTTCCCACTTCTGACTCATCTAAAATCCTCCCCGATGCAGGCCCAAAATTGGGGGACCTCATTCCCCTCATCCACGGCTGGTAAACCGGGGAGCAGTGAAGATAGGCCCCATGAGAGCCTGGGGCCTTTCTTTGGTCTCTCAGACGTGCCTTTTCTTCCAGGGCCGTCGCTCCCGGCGGCAAAGGAGGGAATTCCGAGAGAAACGTTTGAAAGGCAGGAAGATCAGCCCTCCGAGGTAGGCCTTTTGGAAGTTGGCCCCATTCCACTGTTTTGTTGCCCTTGAGTCCCTGGGGGGGGGGGCGGGTGGAATTCCCAGGATCTCTTTCTGGTGAGAGACAAACCCTAAGATGCCATTCATAAGTGGAGGATTATCTGTAGAACGATGCATTTTTTTGTCAAGAGGCCACTGGATTTTCTTGGTTTTTCTTTGAAGACGACAGGGACCAGGAGCATCACTCGGGTGACCCTGAGGACACAGACAAGCCTCCAAGTGGCCTCAACGACCCTCTCAAAAGGATGCAAATGACCAGCTGTCTGCAAGGAGCATCCTTCCATTCCCCACCATCTGGTCGGAGCTGAAGAAGCTTCTTGGAGGAGAAGCGAAACGTCTCGAAAAGGAAAACCAAAAAGTCCAGTGTGGTATAAACCAGCATCAACCGTTTTTCCTCTGGAAATCCATTCCTGCTCCCACACCGTTCCAAGGATGTTCGTCCCAAATTGTGTAGCTAAAAGTCTGCAGGGACTCTTCGTCCTCCAGGTCATGGTTGTCCCAAAGCTGCTTTCCCCCCCCCCCCCAAGACGCAACCGGACTTTCTGTTTTTTCTTTGAAGATGTTTCGCTTCTCCCCCAAGAAGCTTCTTCAGCTCTGACACGACATTGGGGAATGGAAGGATTGACGCTCCTTGCAGACAGCTGGTCATTTGCATCCCTTTAGAGGGTCGTTCAGGCCACTTGGAGGTTTCCCTGTGTCCTCGGCAGTGGTGGGATTCAGCCGGTTCGCAGCTATTCGAGAGAACCGGTTGGTAACTTTCTAAGCAGTTCGGAGAACCGGTTATTGGAAGAAATTTTAATTTTTTCCCCCCACTTTACAGGGCTAATCCTGTAAGGAAGGCTGGAAGGAAACATTCTGGTCTTGTTTCTAGCTTAATTTTTATTTTACCCTGCTTACAGAAACTGCCTTTCTGGTTAACCCTCATTGCATTGTAACAGCTAAGGTGAAGCGCCCATCAATGTGAGTGATGTTGAGTTGGCTACGCCCACATGGTCACATGACCACCAAGCCCCACCTATCCTGCTGGTCATCAGGACAGAGAACCGGTTGTTAAATTATTTGAATCCCACCACTGGTCCTCGGGATCAGCTGAATGGAGAGCTAGCTTAATAGTGGAGATATATATATATATTTTTAAAGGCATTTTCTTGCACTGGGGGTGAAGTTACTGCGGAAAAGAAAGGCAGGGTGCTAGAGTTCAGTTTTGCAATCCTTCTGCGACGCAGGGCGGACTTTCCGTTCTCACCATCTTCTCTCATTACAGTTACGCTCGGAGAGACAGTCCCACCTATGATCCCTACAAACGGTGAGTGAAGACAGCCGCTCTGCTTTTGGGGTGGGCTGGGGGGAACCCCTCGTTTCTCCTGTGGAACTGCAAAGCTGTTTGTGGCTTCCTAGAGTTCTATTTGCATTTAATTTGAAGGACAGTCAGAAAAGGGGTGCGTACATGTGCAGAAACAGCCTGGCCTTGAAGGCAGCAAATATAATATAATCTTCCTTATATTTTAAAGGGAAAACCTGAAAAAACAAAGGATGGCTTGAGGTTCTCCTTACCAGAATGCTATTTTAGTCTGTTGAAGGTTGAGGCTTACTTGAATACCATTTGTGGGGGGCCCTTAGTGCTCTCCGAGGTGGTTTTCTTGCAGAGACGTTTCATTACTGAACTAGGCAATGCCCTCAGTGCTAGAAGGGAGTTGGGGTTTTGCTCTTCGTTTTATATACTTATATACCAACCTCTTGCCCGGTCAGGGTTGGTGAGAATATTCTTGGTGGTTCTTTGATTAGGCAGCTGTTGTTAGGTTGTTTATCTCTGTTAGTAGTTCCTTGATTGGGGAGTTGTTTGCTTGATTGTTGGCCTGGTGTCACTCTCCGTTCGTATGGCTCTTGATTGCTGCTCAGGGAACATGTTGGTCACTCCCACCGACGCTGACTGGGCAAGCTACTAATATTTAAAAATAAGAGCAAAGACCACTCCTTTCTAGCACCAATGATGTTACTTAATTTGGTAAAGAAAAGTCTGCAAGAAAACCGCCAAGCTCAGAGACCAACAAGGATATCACAATAATCTCCTCCTCCTCCTCCTCCTCCTCCTCCTTTTCCTCCTCCTCCTCCGCCAACATTATACAAACCCCATTTTTCTCGTAGCACTGATGATACTAGCTAGTTGGGTTATGAAATGTCTGCAAGAAAACCACCAAATTCAGAGAGTACCAAAAATCCCAGAGTTGATGTCATTTTCCTCCTCCTTCTCCACCACCACCACCACCACCACACAAGCCCCACTCTTTCATAGCACTGATGATGTTAGCTAGTTGGGTTATGAAATGTCTGCAAGAAAACGACCAAATTCAGAGAGTACCAAAAACCCTAGAGTCGATGTCATCATCCTCCTCCTCTTCCTCCTCCTCCTCCTCCTCCTCCTCCTCCTCCACCACCACCATCACCACACAAGCCCCACTCTTTCGTAGCACTGATGATGTTAGCTAGTTGGATTATGAAATGTCTGCAAGAAAATGACCAAATTCAGAGAGTACCAAGAACCCCAGAGTTGATGTCGTCGTCGTCCTCCTCCTCCACCCCCCCACCACCACCAGACAAGCGTCCCTCCGGCCGGGGAGCCCTTTCGTAGCACTGATGATACTAGCTAGTTGGGTTATGAAATGTCTGCAAGAAAACCACCAAATTCAGAGAGCACCAAGGACCCCAGAGTCGATGTCATTCTCCTTCCCCTCCTCTCCCTCCTCCTCCTCCTCCTCCCCCTCCTCCTCCCCCTCCTCCACCAACACCACCACCACCACCACACAAGCACTGATAATGTTAGCTAGTTGGGTCCTGAAACATCTGCAAGAAAACCATTCAGTTCAAGAGAACACCAAGGACCCTTCATTTCAACCTGGTGTCTACTAAATAACTTCTCCGGGCTGGGATTAGCCCCCCCCTCCCCCCCGTTCTTCCTTCTCCAGTGATCGCCTTGCCTTCATCCCACAGATCCCCCTCGGAATCCAGCTCCGAGTCTCGTTCCCGCTCTCGCTCGCCTTCCCCCGGTCACGAAGAGAAGATCACCTTCATCACCAGCTTCGGGGGCAGCGATGAAGAAGCCACTGCTACTCAAGCTGGGGCAGCCGCTCGGAAAACGCCCCCCCTCAACAAGCCACGCTCCGGCCAAGCGCAGCAGGGCAACGTTGCGGCAGGTCATAGCGCCTCCTCCCGGTCGGTAACTTTCGCACCCGCCTGGTCTTTCCCAAACCTTAAAGCAGAGACCCTTCTGGGGTCAAAGTTCGAGAGATTGCTTTTTTTGACATCAATCCTCCCCGAATGCTTGGTCTGGTTCCCGGCCGTGTTAGGGGAGCTGCGTGGCCATTGGTCACTCCGGCAGTCCAATCTTTGCCCGAATGATCCTTTCATGATGGAATCCGGTCAGGGATCAGGAAAGCGGGGGGGGGGGGGTGGGGGTGGGGCGCTCTTGTCCCATGAAAGATCCTGGGACAGAGGTCTTCAAACTTGGCAACTTTAAGGCTTGTGGACTTCAACTCCCAGAATTCTCCAGGCTGGAGAATTCTGGGAGTTGAAGTCCAGAAGTCTTAAAGCTGCCAAGTTTGGGGACCCCTGAATTAGAACATCTGTTGATTCTATGCTTTACACCACCCCTAATTCCATCAATCAGAATAGAGCTGGAAGGGACCTTCGAGGTCTTCTAGTCCAACCCCCTGCTCAAGTAGGAGACCCTAGACCAGGAGTGAGGAACGATGGGCTCTTTTATGACTTGTGGACTTCAACTCCCAGAATTCCTTAGCTAGCATGATTAGCTCAGGAATTCTGGGAGTTGAAGTCCACAAGCCTTAAAAGTTGCCAAGTTTGGGGACCCCTGACCTGGGAGGTTTCTTATACCCAACCGTAGCTTCCTGAAGAAGAGACCAAGTCTGGGATCCTGTTTGGCTGCCTTAACTTTGTAGAGATCCTTTTGAATTACGGTTGGGAGATTCCTTTGGCCTGGGAAGTTGGTTTATTGCAAACTAAATCTCAGCATTTTCCAACGATTATGCAAACAATCGCTGCTCGCTCTTCCCACTATCATTATTACTCTACCGATATAGTACCTTGGATCTGCCTTTTAAAGGGCCAAGCTTTCTGATTAGGCTTACAGCTAGTCCTCGACTTACGACCAGAATTGAGCCCAGAATGTACATTGCTAAGTGAAAAAAAAATGGGTGAATTTGCCCCCTCCCGTTTTACGGCTTTTTGCGAAACGGAATCACTGCCGTTTTTAAAATTTGTAACACGGTCGTTGAAGTGAATCTGGCTTCCCCATCGACTTTGCCAGTCAGGAAGTCACTAAAAGATGATCATGTGACACACACACCCTGGGACACTGCAAACCGTCTTAAATGTGAACCCGTTGCCAAGCGTCCGGGTTTTGATCACACTACTTTGTGCGTGTCTGTGTGTGTCTTTGCTGCTGCAACAATCATTAAGTGTGAACCAGGGTCATAAGTCCCTTTGTTCAGTGTTGCTGTAACTTTGAACCGTCGCTAAACGAACGGTCGAGGATTACCTGTAACTTATTTCTCTATCACGTTATCGTGGAAAACTTAAGCAAGCTGCAAAATTGTGGCAGAGCAGCAAACGGCAACGAATAATCGCAGGCCATCGAGACTTCAGTCAGCGAAACCGAAGCTTGGGAAAATTGGCTTTTAAAGAGGGGACTCTTAAGGAACCCCGGTCTTGGACAGCGGGACCAGTGACTTGGGGGGGGGAAAGGGGAAACTTTTACTTTTTAATTACCGTATTTTTCGGGGTAAAAAGACGCACCAAGGTTTTGAAGAGGCAAATTAAAAAAAAAGGTTTTGTACTCTGCAGACTTCCCAAAAACGGCCCGTTTTGGGGTTTTTTTTTTTAAAGGCATGAATAGCTTTTAGGAGGCTTGTAGAGTGCTACTGGGGGCTTTGGGGGGGGGCAAAAACAAGCAAAAGACGGCCTGTTTTTCGTGAAAATGGGCCCGTTTCCCCCCCCCCCAAAATTGCATGCATAGCCTTTAGGAGGCTTATAGCGTACTCCTGGGAGCTGGGGGTGCAAAATTGAGCAAAAAACAGCCTGTTTTTCACTCATTTTTTCCCTCCCCGGCCCCCAGAGGCACCCTGAAAGCCGCCTAGAGGCTCTGCATGGCCATTTTGGTGAAGGGCCGGGTTTTGGGAGCAAAAAAATGCTGTATTCAGTGTATAAGCCGCACCCAGATTTTCAGCCTCTTTTTTGAAGGGAAAAGGTGCATCTTATACTCCGAAAAATACGGTAGGAGAAAACTGTGGGAAATCTCAGAGTCGGCTTTCCCCAGTTGTGCCAATATGATGTATCCAATGAAACTGTTCTTCAAGGAACTTGCCTGCCTTGGAGTCCTGTTTTTTATAAGTGCATTCCTTGGATAATTCTCAATCAGGAGAGCAGATGGGGTTCAGGACCCCGGAGAGCGGCCTCGATTAGATCGGAGAGTTGAAGGAAGAGTCGGCTTGATGTGAGCGTCCCAAGCAATGCACCCCTAGAAAGCAGAACTCTGAGGCAGGCAGATTCCTCAAAGGACAGTTTATTGGATACATCATATTGGCAAAAACTGGTGAAAGCCGACTCTGAAAGTTCCTGCAGCTTAAAAAGTTTCCCCCCTCTTTCCCCCGCAAGTCACAGGTCACGCTGTCCAATCAAGGTGCTGGCTGGTTGCTTGGTTACTTCGCTGCTTCTCTGCCCAGCCACCTGCGAGAACGTCCTTGGTTCCCACAGGAGAAACTTTTATTGTTTTTGCCACAAAACTCCCATCTAGCTTTTTCTCCCCTTCCCCGTCCCTTCTTTTGCTTCATGGCAACCCTGAAGCCTCCAAGAGGGCCTCACTTCAGGGTTGACATTAACATTATTGGAAACTGCCCCCACCCCACCCTCCCCTTGTCCTGTTTGAGGTCTTGTGGCAAACACTAATAAACTCCACAGAGGGCCCACTTTTTTAGGGTAGATCCCCATGCACGGTTTTTTAAATTACTATTATTATTATTTTGGTTTTTAAGTAAGCCTTTCCGTGTCAGTTTCCAAACTTTAAAGGGAATGTTTCCTCCCTTTAAAAACAAAATTGGCAATTCCCTAGGTTGGGGCAAAGGCCCTGGGAGTTGAAGGCTCACAATTCTCCCCTTTTGAGCTGTCCGATCTAGCAGCCCGCCAACCTCCCCGTGCCTGTTGCATTTAGGCTGAGCCAAACGTGGCGTGGAAGTCAGCGGGGTCTTCCCCAACCCTTCCTGTCTCCAGGAAGTTGGTGCCATAAAGAAGACAGAGAAGGCGGGGAAGCAAAGGGCAGCCCGACCCATTGCAGACGACCGAGCCGTGGTGGTTAATTTGGAAGCATTTTTCCCCCCCCCCTCCTCCTTTTGGGGAACGTCCGGCAGGATTAGACCTTGGCAGTTGGGGACGTCCTTCGGCCTTTCTCCTCCACTGCCGGTCTCTCCTGCGTGACCAGCCAGCATCCTGCCTCTCCTCCTTCCAGGCGGCGCTCCACCTCCTCCTCCACCTCCTCCTCCTCCTCTTCCTCGTCCACTTCCTCCTCCTCCAGCTCGCAGTCCAGCTCACGGTCCCATCGGACAAACAGCTACCACAGGACCGGCGGCTACAGCCGTTCCCGCAGCCACAGGTATTCCCGGTCCCACAGCAGGACCCGGCGGTACTCGGCCGGAGGCTCTCGAGATGGGCGCCGACACTCCAGGTCGCGGTCAACAGAGCGGGGCTGGCGTTACGGCTCTCGGCGCAGATCCAGGTCAGTGAGCCAAGCGGCAGGGGAAGAGTGCCCCTGCGTGCCTCTTTGTGGGGAACAAGGGTAGACGTGCCCCCAATGCAGGGACTTCCAACTTGGGTAGTTTTTAAGACTGGCGAACTTCAACTCCCAGAGTTCCTCAGCCAGCCACGCTGGATGGGGAATTCTGGGAGTTGAAGTTCGCAAGTCATAAATTGCCAAGGTTGGATATCCCTGCTTGGCTGGCAGGGGAATTCTGGGGGTTGGAGTCCACAAGTCTTAAAAGTTTGCCAAGGTTGGATATCCCTGCTTGGCTGGGGAATTCTGGGAATTGAAGTCCCCCAATCTTCAAAGTTGCCAAGGTTAGATATCCCTGCTTGGCTGGATGTGGAATTCTGGGAGTTGAAGTCCAAAAGTCTTAAAGGTTTTCCAAGGTTGGATATCCCTGCTTGGCTGGGGAATTCTGGGAGTTGAAGTCCACACGTCATAACATTGCAAGGGTAGATCCCTCTGCCTGAATGCAAGGCTCTTCCCTCATTCCCAGGAGCCATTCCCGGTCTGGGGAACATTATCGGTGGAGCAGAGGAGGAAGGCACTGGAGCAGCAGCCCGAGCAGCCAAAGTGAGAGTGAATCGCGGAGCCGCAGCCGGTCAGTGTCTCCAGCCAGAGAGAAAATGCTGAGGCCTGCGGTTTCACCTGCGGTAGGGGAGAAACTGAAAAAGTGAGTGTGCCGTTTTACTTATTTCTATTTCGTGTATTTATTTACTTATACGCCACCTTGATTGTTTTTTTCCATCCATTTGAAAAGGTTTACTTAGAATCAGTCCATGTAAATAACATTTAAAAAGTAAGATAACCACTGTCTAAAACCATTAGAAAGATCAAAATCGCCGCTAAGTTCTTCTATTCTTTGATTTAAGTTAGTTTTAAGATTTTTTAGGCAGTCCGTTTTTCTTTAAACAATAAAAGTTTCTTACCAGCTAAACACTTTTTCTCCAAATTGCCCTGACTTTGTCAGCCTTGAAAGACTGGAATTTTTACTGCCAGCCGAAGACTTTAAACCTGCTTTTCTCGGAGATTTTACGATATCCCCGAGATCAGCAAGATGTAATCTTCCTATTCACCATCTCTTCGGGATGATTTAGGTCCATTAGAACCCCCCAGCATTAAAAGTATCGAGTGCGATCTCAGAGCTTTGAGATCGTACGTCGTCTCGTCACGGCATCCAGGCTCCGCCCCCCCTTGATTGTTTTTTATAGATAACTCAAGGGGGCAAGCATACTTAACAAACTCAGAGAGCACCAAGGACCCTTCCGTCTTCGTCCTCCTCCCCTCCTCCACTTCACAACCGCCTCCCCCCCTCTTTTCTAGAACTGATGATGTTACTTAGTTGGGTAATGAGACGTCTGCAAGAAAACCACCAAGCTCAGAGAGCACCAAGGACCCCACAGTTCAACCCTGAGCTACAAATATTCACCTCCATCAGTGCTTTTTAAAAAGACAGCCGGCCATCAGTGTAATTTTGTGATGGCTGCTGCATTTTTGCCTAAATTAAAGCTTCCGTGGCCTCTTTTAAGGGTAGCCTTAATTCCACCATGGGTGAAGGCTGGGAAAAAGTGATGAAACTAGCAGAGGGCGGCTAAATTGAATAACCAAATACCCCTTGGTTTGTCCTTGGAAGTTAATTCCCGATTTTATGCTTGAGATGAAAGAAAGCAAAAAAGCTGATTTTGGGTTTTCCCAATTAGATAAGTTGGTTAGTCCATAAGTGTCTAGTCCATATTAATCAGCAACAGGTTGAGGCTGTAATGTTACTATCTTCTTCTACTGCCCTGAAGAGATCTTGGAAAACCTAATAAAATCATTACTAAAATAAAGGAATAGCTCCATTAGGACTTGTGGAGTTAGCCTTGGAGCTCCACTGGAAGGCATGCACATTGTGTCAGTGTTCTAAGTATCATGTAGAATTAAATCAGAGTCCAAGGCAAAACGATCCTTAAAGTTCCAATTTAATAAAGCAGACATCTTAGGCACATCTGTGTTAATCCCAATTCTGGAAAATGACATCAGAATCCCACCCAGTTAAAAGTTCATGATCTTGTCCCCACACCCACAATCCATCACATGGTCCAATCTTCTTCCAGGCTGGTGTCTCCACCCAACTGCTTCCGGTCAGGTATAAAAGTGCGGAGACAAAAGATGACCTTGGTCTTCTAGTAAAGAATGAAAACAATACATTCCACAATCCTACTCCTGTCTATTCCCCCCTCCCATCAACTATACTAAAGAAACAGCATAATGAAAAAAGAGAAATTGTGGCAGGCCAAAATTCTAAAAGGAATAGAATTGCAGGCCTGACATTTTGCTGACTCCGATTAATCTTTGCCTGGCGTCCATCTTTTGATTGACACCCATCTCTCTCTCCCTCTCTCTCTCTCCCCCTCTCTCCTTTTTTTCCCCCCAGGGCTGAAACGGCTGGTGGTAAAGAGACAGGAGCTGCCAAAGTCAGTAAGAATTTAAACCTCACCTCTTTTCACTCCCACCACTGCAGAAAAACAAAAGACTCAGGGAACCATAGAGATGCAGGAAGAGTGTGTGCTCTGTGGGGGTCTGTTCTAGGCTTTGCATGGCCGTGCTTGATGGTTTTGTATTTTAGCTAAGGCCGGAGATAGAACTTAACAGAATAACAGGAGTTGGAAGGGACCATAAAATGCAGGTTTGCTTGCTGTACAAAGACACCATGAATCAGTGTTGTACCCACAACCTTAATTCTCTTAAAGCAATGGTCTCCAACCTTGGCAACTTTAAGACTTGTGGACTTCAACTCCCAGAGTTCCTCAGCCAGAGTTCCTCAGCCAACAAAGCTGGCTGAGGAACTCTGGGAGTTGAAGTCCACAAGTCTTAAAGTTGCCAAGGTTGGAGACCCCTGTCTTAAAGAACAAAATAGGCCACCTCTGTTACTTCAGCCAGTCTTCAAATAACAGAATCACAGAGTCGGGAAGGGACTTTGGAAGTCTTCTAGTCCAGCCGGGCCCCCCAGCCTTTTGGGCACTAGACACGTAACTCTGTGGAGAGAGGTTTTTGAGCTGTGGGTTCGAGTGCTGCCTGCATTCCACAAATGGGGCTTCACTTGTTTCCACAGTCTGGTTTCTGGCCTCTACGGACTAGTCCATGGACTGGGGGGTGGGGGGAGGGTTGGGGGCCTTTACCATTCCTGACAAACGGCTGTCCAATCTCTTTAAACGCCTCCAGTGTTGGACCACCCACAAAGTTCTAGGGGCACGTACCATCTTTTTCGGAGTATAAGATGCACCAAGACTTTGAAGAGTCAAATTAAAAAGTTTTTGCACTCCGCAGACCTCCCAAAACAGTTTTCCGTCAAAAAAAGGACATGCGTAGTTTTTAGGAGCCTTATAGAGTACTCCTGGGCACTGGGGGTGGGGGGGCAAAAAAACGACCTGTTTTTCACTCATTTCTGCCCTCCCCAGCCCCCAGGAGCACTCTGGAAGCCTCCTAAAGGCTCTGCACGTCCATTTTTGCGAAGGGGTTTCGGGAGACCGGAAAATGCTGTGTTCAGTGTATAAGACGCACCCAGATTTTCACCCTCTTCTTTTTGGGTGGGTGGGGAAGGTGCGTCTTATACTCCGAAAAATACGGTAGTTCCACTGATTCATTGTTCTCACTGTCAGGAAGTTTCTCAGATTATCCACTTGTGAAACAGTTTAAGATTAGAATGAAGAATTTTCCGGAATGATGGTCTTGAATGCTGAGCTGAAGGCCTGCAGAAAACACAACAATACTCTCATCCCTGGGGATTCAAGATTGGGGGGCGGGGGGGGACAATTGCTTCCAAGCCTGTTAAAATGGAAATCGTTTGATCTTTGCTTTGGGGGGGGGGGTTATTGGTGTCAAAAGCATCGCGATCAAAACAAGGCATGCTATACAGGTAGCCCTCGACTTACAGCAGTTCATTTCGTGACCTTTTGAAGTTACGACAGCAGTGGGGGGAAAAAAGGGACCGGCAGCCACTTTTCATGCTTAACGACCGTTGCAAGCATTCCCCTCGGTCACGTGGCCCAAATTCAGATGCTTGGCAACCTGGTTCCTATCTATTTACGACGATCGCAGCGTCCCGGGGTGGGTGGGTGGGTTACGTGATCCCCTTTTGCGACCGTCAGACAAGCAAAGTCCCCGAGGAAAACACAGGCTCGCTTCACCAACCCTGTGACTAACTTAACGGGTGCGCCGATTCGCTTGACCACGACGTCAAGAAAAGGTCGCAAAATTGGGGCCAAGCTCCCTTTAGCCTCTGTCGTGGCTCGGCCACGGAAATCCGGGGCTCAACTGCTGCCGTAAGTCGAGGACCCACCTTTACAGGCAGGCTTGAATTGCCGATTGGTGCACAATCCTAGGCCCATCCTGTCCTTTTTCAGCTGCAGCTGGGGGGGGGGGGGGAAGAAGTAGCCACCTTTTAGCCACCATTGGTTTGACTGGCTCAGTGGCCGGGTGGATCGAAATAGATGATTTTTCTTTTTTTAAAAAAAAATAAGTAAATTAAATCGGATTTGTTTGATTTAAATCGGATTTTTTTCTGATTTTTATCAAGTTTATTTTAACGCAATGCTTTTGGAGTTAAAAATAAAATCTATCTAAAGATAGTTTTAAAAAAATTGAAGATACATCCGTAATTTAGTTTATTCAGTGTGAAACGGAGCTTAGTTATGTAGCCCGAGGCTGTAGATATTCTGCAATATTGGGACTCTCGGTGAGTCAACGGCAGGTCAGGGGAGGAGGAGGCGCTGCGGGACAGAGATGACCGTTGCCCTTGAAAAATTACGATTTCAATCGAGTGGGTTTCAATCAAGCCTTTTAAATCGAGCCGATTTAAATCAAACCCACCCTGCTCGGGGGGCAAGGTGGGCCTTTTCAGCCAGCCCCCCCCCCTTTGCTGCCAACCCACACTTGCTGCGGGGACTTGATGGTCTCCCAGTGGTGCTTCGGTCTTTGGCTGCCAAGGAAAAGGTTTGTGAGCGGCTGTCAGCCGGCTGGGGGTGTTTTGGGAAGACCTGGTGAGGCTCCCCTCCCTTCCACGGGAGGCGAATTGACTTCTGCCTTGCAAATGGGGTGGCTGGCTGGGAGGCCAAATCCTCCCATTTATCGACCTGAGTTAAGCTTGTAGAGCCAGTAAAAGCAGGTGGGGAGGTTGGGGGGGGGGGAGAGGCTAAGAAAAGAGTGGACATTTAAGGCCTCCGGAAATCAACGCCCTCTAATCAGGAGGCTTCTTGTCTCCTTTAAATAGATCCTTAGAGGAGATCAATGTCCTGCTCCCCCCCCCTCCCAAGGTCATTTGGAACTGGGGGGGTAGCAATTGTTTGTTTATATATACTCCCCCCCCCATCACTTGGCAGCAGGTGGCAAAATGTGTTTGTTTATTTTTTTTCTAACATCGCTTAGCTCCAGGTGGTAGCATTTACTTTATTTTATTATTTTATTATTACTTTCTTCCATTTTATATTTTATTACATTATTAGTTTATTTTTAATTTAATTTTATACTTTATTTTTTTATATATTTTTATTTTACTTATTTTTATTTTATTTTATTTTACTTATTTTTATCTTATTTTTATTTATTTTTATTTTATTTATTGTATTATTGTATTATTCCTTTCTTCCATTTTATATTTTATTACATTATTAGTTTATTTTTAATTTTATTTTATACTTTATTTTTTATATATTTTTATTTTACTTATTTTTATTTTATTTTTATTTATTTTTATTGTATTATTGTATTATTATTTTCTTCCATTTTATGTTTTATTTTATTATTATTTTATTTTTAATTGTATTTTTATTTTTAATTTTATACTTTATTTTTTATATATTTTTATTTTATTTTACTTATTTTTATTATTTTATTTTTATTTTATTATTGTATTATTACTTTCTTCCATTTTATATTTTATTATTTTATTTTGTTTTGTTTTGTTTTTTGTTTTTATTATTGTATTATTACTTTCTTCCATTTTATATTTTATATTTATTTTATTTTATTTATTTTTACTTTTTTCCAAGATCTCTTGGCACCGGGTGGCAGCATTCATTCATTCATTCATTCATTCATTCATTCATTGGAAAATTTGTGTGGCTGCCCAAATTAATGACTCAGGGTGTCTTGCACGGATAAAAGTCCTATACAAGAACAATAAAAAAGCAGTAATTCTTCACCCCCACCTCCGGGGAAATGCCCCCCGTGTTGACTTTCGTTCCACTTGGGGGTCCCCCAGGCCCACTGGCACAACCACGCCTTTGCGTGGAGTCTGAAAGTGGAAGTGGGGTCGATGTTCATCTTCATAGGGATGGGATTCTACAGGAGGGGTCTCCAACCTTCGGAGTGCAGTTCAGAATCGGGCCGCGGGGCATTCAGAACTGGGCTGCAGAAGCGGCTCCTTTTGCACGCAATCAGGGCAGGCAACAACCATGTTACTAACTTACCAACTGCAGTGATTCACTTAAGAAACATGGTCGTAAAATGAGTCAGAATTCATGTCACACATGTCTGACTTTTGGGGTTAATTTTGGTCTTGAGCGAAGGGCTACCTGCATCGCCCTGTTGATTTGGCATGGTAGACACTACACACACAACCACACACACACACACACACACCATTGTGTTTTCCCCAGATTAGGTGAGACAGATTGCATCCTCTGGAATTTCCTAGCCGAGGACATTCCAGGGAAGTTGAGTCGCAGCTCCTAAAGGGAGCTAGGATCGGTCCAGCTAACGGTTTGAGGCAGCAGCAGCTTCCAACAGATGGATTTTAAATAGTTGGGCCAAATTCCTGGTCGGGAGGGGGATGTTGCTTAGATCCCCTGGCGGAAGGCGGAAACGTAATGCGAGTCAGAGGGCTGCAGACAGGACAGGAAAAAGCGTCTGAAAAGCAAAACATGGGCCCTTTTGGAATCCTGCCCTGTACAAACAAAATTGAAAGCCTCTCTGGATTCCTGGAAGAATTGCAGATATATGGAAACCAGGAAAGCCCAGCGGCTTTTGATATTTTTTTTTTTTCAAAAACAAAAAAATTGTCTGATAATTCTGATTCTTGTTCAAAAGGAGAATCGGCCTTCCTAAAAAACAATTTTGACGTGAAGCTTTTCATGGCTTGGCTGTCTTGTTTTCTCATGTGGCCAGCATGTGTATAATTAAAAAAGAATAACAACAATATTCCGCCTTGATTAATTTTTACAAATAACTCAAGGTGGCAAACGTATCAAAGACGCCTTCTTCCTCCTGTTTTCCCTACCAAAAAAAAACCCCTGGGAGGTTGGGCTGGGCTGAGTGAGTGACTGGCTCAAAGACATTTAGATGGCTTTCGTGCCTAAGGTGGGACTAGAATTCACTGTCTCCCAGTGATTGGCCCATAGTCACCTAGTTGGCTTTTTGGCCTGACCGGATTAGAACTCAACGGTTTCCTAGTGATTGGCCCAAAGTCACTGAGCCCATTTCCATGGCTAAGGTGGAACTATAACTCCCTTTCTCTTGGTGATTGGCCCAAAGTCAACCAATTGGCTTCCATGGCTAAGGCGGGACTAGAACTCCCTGTCTCCTAGTGATTGGCTCAAAGTCACCTAGCCAGATTTCATGCCTAAAACGGGACTAGAACTCACTGCCACCCAATTGGCTTTCCTGGCTAAGGCGGGACTAGAGCTCCCTATCTCCTGGTAGTTAGCTCAAAATGACTCAGTTGGCTTTCATGCCTAAAACGGGACTAGAACTCACTGTCACCCAACTGGCTTTCCTGGCTAAGGCGGGACTAGAACTCCCTGTCTCCTGGTGGTTGGCTCAAAGTCACCTAGCCGGATTTCATGCCTAAAACGGGACTAGAACTCACTGTCACCCAATTGGCTTTCATGGCTAAGGCAGGACTAGAACTCCCTGTCTCCTGGTGGTTGGCTCAAAGTTGGCTTTCATGCCTAAGGCTGTTTTACTGTTTTCCTGCTTTCTAACCTGGTGCCTTAACCACTAGACCAGGCTACCTCTCAACCACTAAGATCCATCTGGTTTTTGGCGTGTTGCTTTTACAAAAACAATATATTTAAATGGCCTTAGGTACAATCTCTTTTTACATTTGGGAAGATTCCTGTCACACACACACACACACACACACACACGAGGTTCAATCCATACCCAAGAAAATAACAGCAGTAGAAAACCCGATTTTTAAGAATAAAACTAGTAACTCTGGTTGTGTTTGCTATTAGCGTATTGTAACGCTCCCCCCCCCCCCCCCAACAAATCTTTTGCAACACAGTTATGGCTTGAAAATGAACTCTTGAGTCAGTACTGTTGTGTATGTGTAGTGATTGTGTTTGGGTGTCCGGCGGGGGGGGGAGCCTTTTGTCCGTGACCCGTCAAAACCGCGGAGGACAAAATCGCGCTCGACGAAAGAGCGCATTTGACGTCATCACAGCGCGACAAAAAAAATTAAAAATTGAAATAAAATTAAAATTAAAGCAAGCCGATTCACATAAAGGTAAGGGTTAGGTTTAGGTTTAGGGTTAGGGTTAGGTTAAGGGTTAGGGTTAGGTTTAGAGCGTTAGGGTTACGTTTAGCGTTAGGTTAAGGGTTAGCGTTAGGTTTAGCATTAGGTTAAGGGTTACGTTTACGGTTAGATTTAGGGTTAGGTTAAGGGTTAGGTTTAGGGTTAGGTTTGGGGGGGTTAGGGTAAGGTTTTCGCTTTATTTTTACATTTTTCGATCACAGCGTGATGTTTTCGTCGCGCTGTGATGACGTCAAATGCGCACTTTCGTCGAGCGCGATTTTGTCCTCCGCGGTTTTGTGGTGGAACCCTTTTGTCTTGTCACTTAGTGAGTTTGTTGCATTTTGAATTCTGGAGTTGCTCGGCCTATGCTATTTGCTTCTTTTTACCTTCCCTGAAATAAGCTGCTTTTTGGGGTTTATTTTATTTGTTCAAGCTCCGATTTTTTTTGCTAGTAATAGTAACCGGGTTGGAAGAGACCTTGGCGGTCATCTAGACCAACCCCCGGCTCTCGCAGGAGACCTATATTATTTCTGAGCAATGGCTGTCCAGTCTCTTCTTTAAAGCCTCCAGGGATGGAGCACTCTCAACTTCCAAAGGCAATTTGTTGCACTGATTCATTGTTCTCGCTGTCAAGAAATTTCTCCTTCGTTCCAGGTTGCTCCTCTCCTTGATTAGTTTCCCCCCATTGCTTCGTTTCCTGCCTTCGGGTGCTTTGGAGAATAGCTTGACTCCCTCTTCTTTGGGGCAGCCCCTGAGTCAGGGGTGGGTTTCAACCGGTCCACGGCGGTCCGCGGGGACCGGTTGGTCGGTGAACCCGGAAGTAAGAAACTTCCGGGAACGGCAAAGGGCCCACCCGCCCGCCTGCCCTCGCTCCTTACCAGTCTTTAAAGGCTTCTGCGCTTCCACGCAGGCGCATGGCACATACAGCGCCTGCGTGATTCTCCGCGAGCAGCTGGAGCATCGCACAGGCACTAAGTTGCGTGCATGAACTGCGCACGTGTACCGGTTGGAACGGGATTGCCCTGAGTGATTAGAAAGCTGCTATCATGTCTCCCCTAGTCCTTCTTTTCACATAAGACTTTAGTTCAGTGTTTCTCAACCTTGGGCACTTGAAGATGTCCAGACTTCAACTCCCAGAATTCCCCAGCCAGCGAATGCTGGCTGGGGAATTCTGGGAGTTGAAGTCCGGACATCTTCAAGTGGCCAAGGTTGAGAAACACTGCTTGAGTTGGTTCCTTGTGGATCCTTTGAGAAGGGAAGATAGGATCTCCTCTCCTGCTGGGGGGCAGAGTAACCTGTACTTACTCTCTGGGAACTCAAAATACACTTTTCATTCTCGTATATTCCAGTGAATGGCTGTCTCGTTGTTCACATCTCCCCCCCCCTCCCACCCACTCAATTACAATAATACTTTATTTATAGGAGACCCTTGCCTTTCTCCACCTGTGCCTTCCCCAAATGGACGGAGGACCCCAGGCTCAGGGCAAACGTTTTAATACCTTCCTCTTTGCTTCTGCTTATAGCCAAAACTGACTCCGCAGGAGAAACTGAAGCTGCGTATGCAGAAGGCGCTTAACAGGCAGTGTAAGCATCTTTGGGGTTTGGGGGCCGGGGGCTGGGACCAATCTGACCCAGGGGATCTCTCCCTCTCCCCTTCCCTTTCTCTCGCCTGCCCTCCCCCAGTCCCCCTCCTCACTTTCTTGCTCTGCCTCTTCAGTTAAAGCAGACAAGAAAGCGGCGCAGGAGAAAATGATGCAACAGGAACACGAAAGGCAGGTGAGCAGGAAGCCGAGCGACGGGCTGAGTAGGTCCGTTGTAACGCTAAGCAACTGGCCATAAGTCGAGGACTGCATTGTGCACAGAGCCGAGGTGGCGCAGTGGTTAAATGCAGCACTGCAGGCTACTTCAGCTGACTGCAGTTCTGCAGTTCGGCGGTTCAAATCTCACCGGCTCAGGGTTGACTCAGCCTTCCATCCTTCCGAGGTGGGTAAAATGAGGACCCAGGATTGTTGTTGGGGGCGATATGCTGACTCTGTAAACCGCTTAGAGAGGGCTGAAAGCCCTATGAAGCGGTATATAAGTCGAACTGCTATTGCTATTGTAGAAAGCAACCCCCGTTGGTTTGCTATGAAGGTGTCCCCGGGTGGCTTTCATCCTTGGGCTGACCAGATTTCCCATCTTGCCTCGCAGGAACGAGAGGATGAGTTGCGGGCCATGGCTCGGAAGATCCGGATGAAGTAATGGATTTCCCCGTCCTTGTGGTGGGGGTGGCGGCGCTGTGCCTCGTCCCCTGCTGACCTCCCGTTTTTCTCCTCCGCAGGGAGCGGGAACGGCGGGAGAAGGAGCGGGAAGAGTGGGAGCGCCAGTACAGCCGCCACAGCCGCTCTCCTTCTCCCCGTTACAGTAAGTGCTACCAAGGGCCAAACGTTTGAAATTGGGGAAACGGGTTGTGCCGGACTCAAGTGGTACGCTCCGGCCAAGTGGTACATTCCACGAGACTGGAGCAGTGGTAGTAGTCAGCCGGGTCGGCCAAACCGGTAGTGGTGACCTGCACCCCTGCCCGGACGAGGTGGCGCAGTGGTTAGGGTGCAGTACTGCAGGCCACTTCAGCTGACTGCTATCTGCAGTTCGGCGGTTCAAATCTCACCGGCTCAAGGTTGACTCAGCCTTCCATCCTTCCGAGGTGGGTGAAATGAGGACCCAGACTGTGGGGGTGATATGCTGACTCTGTAAACCGCTTAGAGAGGGCTGAAAGCCCTATGAAGCGGTATATGTCTAACTGCTATTGCTATTGCTATTTAGCCATGTTTTCTAAGCCCCCCCCCCCTTCAAGAAACAATCCGGGGCTTCAATTATTGCAATATTCAACTAAGGGCCGCCACAAAAAAATGTTGTAAAATTAGGTCAGTCCCATGGATGTTTTGCCACATAGGCAAGTTGGAAGGAAGGAAGTTGGTTTCTATTCTGTCTTTACACTTTTCACAAAGGGAACATATAAAAAAACACCTTCCTCCTTGTTTTCCCAACTACCACCCTGTGATGTGGGTTGAGCTGGGAGTGGCTGGTGCAGTCCCTTAGTTGGCTAATGTGGGACTAGAACTCACCATCTCCTAGTCATTGGCCCAGTCTCCCAGGCAGCTTTCACGCCCAGGACAGGACTAGAATTCACCATCTCCTGGTCATTGGCCCAAAGTCTCCCAGCCATCTTTCATGCCCGGGACAGGACTAGAATTCACCATCTCCTGGTGACTGACCCAAATTCACCAAGACAGCTTTCATGCCTAACACGGGACTAGAATTCATCTCCTGGGGATTGGCCCAAAGTCTCCCAGACAGAGGTTATATTATTTGTATTTGTTTTTCAGGTCGAGAATACAGCTCGTCAAGGAGGTAAGGCCTGTTTTTTACCCACTTAAGGGGTGCTGAAGGAGCAAACGTGGGGCAGAATGAAAGAATATAGACGGCATGTTGAAACTTTGGAAATGAATGTTTATCAGCCATCGGAGGAGGAAGAGTTGACGTTAAGTACCTGAGGCTTTGTTTCAAATGCAAGAGCTGCTGAATCAAGCTAAATTTATTTTTTAAACGCATTTGTACACCTCTACAATACAAAATGGATTTACTGTATTTTCCGGAGTATAAGATGCACCTTTTTTCCTCAAGAGGCTGAAACTTTGGGTGCGTCTTATACATCGAATACAGCATTTTTTTGCCTCTCGAAGCCCCGTCCCAGCACCAAAATGGCAGTGCAGAGCCTTATGGAGGCTTTCAGAGAGCTCCTGGGGAGGGCAGAAATGAGCAAAATCCGGGCCATTTTTTGCCCCTCCCAGCCGCCAGCAGCACTTTATCAGCCTCCATAAGGCTATGCATGCAATTTTTTTGACAAAAAATGGGCTCGTTTTTGCAAAAAATGGGTCATTTTTTTGCTTGTTTTTGCCCCCCCGCCGTCCCCCCAGGAGCATTTTGCAAGCCCCCCCCCAACTATTCATGCCTTTAAAAGGGTGGGGGGGCGTTTTGGGAGATTTGCAGAGTGCAAAAAGTTTTTTTTTTCCTTTTGGAAAGCTCTTTAACTGATCGATAAGAATTAGATTGATCAAGTGCTGTGCCAGCAGAAACAAAGTCTTAGGTGCTGCAGATTGTCAGCTATTTCCTTCTCCAGCACATGGATAAATACACCTGGAAACATCTACCCACCTACTCTCTTTCACTCTACCTATCTACTGTATTTCTTTTTCTCTCCCTCTTCCCCCTCTCTATCTACCTATGTACCTACCTACTTCTCTCTCCCTATCTACTGTATTTCTATTTCTCTATCCCTCTATCTCCCTACCTACCTACAGCCTCTCTCTCCCTACCTACCTACTGTATTTCTCTATTTCTCTCTATTTCTTTCTCTATTTCTCTCTCCCTAGCTACCCTCTCTCTCCCTACCTACTGTATTTCTTTATCTCTCCATTTTTTCTCTCTATCCCTTTATCTACCTACCTACTTAACTACCCAACTACTCTCTGTCTCTCCCTACCTACTGTAGTTCTCTCTCTTTTTCTCCCTATCTATCCCTCTATCTACCTACTTACCTCTGGCAGTTGAAGTCCACAGGTCCTAAAGGGGCCATAGTTGCCCCATCCCTGCTCTACTTGAAAGGGACCAAGTCAAAGCTCACTTAAGAGCCAGAAATACGTTTCTCTCCCACCCCCCAAAGCCGTCGGTGGGCAATTTTGTGCCTGAATAGTGAAAAGGAAACATGCTGCTGAAGCGGGAGCCCCCTGGTTGTTGTTCCCACCAAGTTTCCCCCTTCCCTTCATGCCTTTGTTCTTCGGTTTCTCGCAGGCACTCGCGGTCACGATCCCGGAGCCCTCACTACCGCCACTAGGACGAATTCCTGGCGCAAGGCCACGCTGCTGACTTCTTGCCCTGCTGGCTCCCGTTTCCCCCCTCCCCCGGGGGGAGGGCTCACGTTAACCCTGCTGTGTAATAATGCTGTACACATTGCTGTTTTTGTTTTTGTCAGAAAAATAAAGTTTGGAAAAAAAAAAGGCAAAGAGGTTTGAGATGTCAGCTCTGTACTGCCGCCCTCCCTCCCTCCCTCTAATTCATGGGTGTCATACTTAAGGCCTGGGGGGAGGATCCGGCCCGTGGGGTGCTTAGATCTGGCCCGCGGGGCTCCCCTGGAAACAGTGAAGATGTCGGGGTTCCAAGTTATGCCCCCAACGAAAGAGGACTCCGAGACTTGAGGTTCCTCAAAGTTCCATTTTATTAAAGATGTTGTATTGGCACAACCAAAATCTGAAAGTTTCCACGTTTCCCCCCACCCAAATGAAAGTCCAAGTCCCTGCCCATCACCCACCTGTCCGTCACATGATCCAATGAGGCACCCTCCCAGCTGGAGATGCCTCCCAGTCACACCACTCCAGGTGCAGGGCAAGGCGTCCTTGACTCTCTGAGAAAGGAATGTTATTTTGACTGTTTCTCTCCTTTACTCCATATAATCCCTCTTCCCAATTTCCCACAGCACTAAATGTGGCAGGTCTGAAGCCCCAATGCAAAAGATGGCATCCAGGCCTGACAGAAGGACTGGCCCGCGGTGCCTCTGCCAGCGAAAATGGAGCTTGGGGGGGGGGGGGGGCTGCATGAGGCCCTCCTGAGCTCTGCTTCCGCTGGCAGAGGGTTGCAAGGAGGGCGTCGCAGCTGGAAACGGAGCTCAGGAGCCCGTTTTTGCTGGCAGGCCACCACAGGCACCCCCGACATGAGTGATGTCAATGCCCACCCTGGCTCCCCAAGGTCAAAAATAAAGCTGATGCGGCCCTCAATGAAATCGAGTTCGACACCCCTGCTGTAGATGAATCGGAGATCCGGCTGCTCTGATCTTACAGAGAAATCCCGATGGCTTTGTTTGCTGTGGATGTCGGAATTTATTTTAAGAGCTGCGATTCAAAAACAAAAAGTGACCGGACGCAAGTCTGAGTCTCTGCCATAACCCGAGGCTCTCCTATCCAAAGAGGCCGTCCTTCAGACTTCAAAGGAATACGCGATCATGTCCGAGCAACGCAGGAGGGCTTCCCTCTGAATCCCCAGTGGAGTCTGAAGCTGAGAAACCTGGAAGTTCAGGATGTCGATGTCCGAGGCTCTGAATAAGGCCGTGACGTCCACCTTCTCGTACATGGCGAAGTTCACCGGCTGCCCAGCCATGGCCAGGAGGCTGCGCAAGTAGCGTTCCCGCAGAGCGACCCGTGCTTCTTGCTCCTGCTCCAGGTTAGCTGGGTCCTTGAATGCTCTGGTAGGCAGGCTGCTGGGCCCCAGAGCCTGGAAGCGAGGGGAGTTGGGATCAAAACCGCGACTTGGCCCGTCGGGTCCACGGGGTAGGCGCAGGACAGCTACGGGCACCGCCATTGTCGATTCCTGCTTAAAAAGAAAGGGGGGGGGAAAGATAACGCAACTTCATTCGGAATTAAAGATAATAAACAACAGGAGGTGATGCCCTCCAGATGGTTTAGATTGGGGGGTCTCCAACCTTGGCAATTTTAAGACTTGCGTCAAGCCATCTTGGGGCTTCAGTGTTGCCACACTGGAGCTGAGGGATAGGGAGGAGGGATTAGAGATAGCTGGGGTTTCATAGTCAAAATAAAATACTTTCTCTTGGGAACCAAGGACATTCACACAGCAGGCCAGAGCAAGGAGGAGTAATGTTACTAGACAACCAGACTGCCTTGATTAGACCATGTGACTATTTTGGAGTTGAGGGAAAACTTTTAATTAGGTGAAAACTGACTAAAGGTTCCCGTGATTTTCACCTACTTGTGCCAATGTGACATTTCCAGTAAAACTTTCTTGAGGAATGGGCTTCAACTCCCAGAAAGTCCACAAGATTTAAAGTTGCCAAGGTTGGACACCTCTGTATTAAAGGAACAGACTGAAAACCTACCCTGTTTTCCTGAAAACAAGACCTACCCGGATAATAAGCCCAATCGGACTTTTGAGCGCATGTGCTGAAATAAGCCCTCCCCGAAAATATTGCAACACAGCAGCAGCCATGAGGTGACCACGCTCGCTGCCCCCTGCACCTCAAAAATAATAAGCCCTCCCCGAAAATAAAGCCAAGCACTTATTTCGGGGGTGAAAAGAAAATAAGACCCTGTCTTATTTTCGGGGAAACACAGTAGACCCTTAACATATACTTAAGTGTATAGATTTGGGGTCAAAATCCAAATATGTAAAAATATGCATTATTTTAAAGCCTTGTTCCCTGGTTAAGGAATGGTAAATTTTGCCTCCTTGAAGGAAATCGGTATCCCAAAGATGCTTTATTTTGAAAGGCAGCTGGACTTTCTTGTTTTGCCAGAAGCCTTTTCACTCCTTTTCCAAGAAGCTTCTTCAGTTCTGATTGAATGGGGGAGGATGGAAGGATTTATATTATGTTCACTCTCTTTCTGAGAGTCGCTGAGGCCTCAGCCCTACGTCCTCAGGGGCACCCAAATCCTGTAGTGTGCAATCCCCCCCCCTTTTTTTCTGGGAATTCTTTTCATACTCATGCACCATTTGAAGGAGGGGACCAGGTGACTGCAAGGAATATAAAATCTTTTCATTCTCCATCAGTCAGAACAAAAAAGCTTCTTGGAGGAAAAGGAAAATGTCTTCAAGGAAAAACAAAGTCCAGTTGAACCTTTGGGGTAGCCGTGACTGGATGACTGAGAATCTCCACAGATAAGGAGTTGGGTAGTTTAGAAATGTGGAGTGTCTGTCTGTCTGTCTGTCTATCATCTATCTATCTACCTACCTACCTACCTGATCTATCTATCTATCTATCTATCTATCTATCTATCTATCTATCTATCTATCTATCAATCATCCATCCATCCATCCATCCGCCTATCTAGCCTATCATCCATCCATCCATCCATCTATTTATCATCCATCCATCATCCGCCTATCTAGCCTATCATCCATCCATTCATCTATCTATCTATCTATCTATCTATCTATCTATCTATCTATCTATCTATCTATCTATCTATCTATCTATCTATCTATCTATCTATCATCCATCTATCATCCATCTATCATCCATCCATCCATCCATCCATCCATCCACCCACCCACCCACCCACCCACCCACCTACCTACCTACCTACCTACCTACCTACCTACCCACCCACCTACCTACCTACCTATCATCCATCCATCTATTTATCTATCTATCTATGTTTTATAAAAAAGTCTGGCCTAGCTGGCAATCCTGCCTGCCCGTCCAGCTCATCCTCTCTGCAATCTGCTGGACACCACAGAGTTAACCTAGGCTTACACAGCCTTGTAAACAGGAAGTGCAGCTGCACAAGGACAGCCTATTTTCCAGCTCTGGATGGTGGCGGCACCAAGTTGACGCTTCCTTGCTGTGCCAACATCCCCTCCGGCAGGCGGCCAAGCCCAAGTCATCGGCAGAGGGGATGTTTTCCACAGTTCAACGGGAGAAAGAGCACAGCGGCCAAGGACAGCGCCAGTCTCCGAAGCAAAGCAAGGCGGCAATTGGGTGGGAGAAAACGACAATAGCCAAGAGCATTCGAGACTTATACCCCACTTTACAGCCCTCTCTAAGCAGCTTGCCCTCCACACTCTGAGTCCTCAATTTACCAACCTCGAAGCAGTCAGGATCGAACTGCTGGCAGTCCGCAGAGTTGGCCTGCAATGTTGCATTCTAACCACTGCGCCACCAGGGTTCACATGTGTCTTTGATCTTTTACATTAAAGGCCCCAGCCTGGCCTTTAGTGTTTGACCAGAGCGGTGACTTCAACTTTCTCCATCTTCTGCAGAAGTTGGGATTGCAAGGCCTTAGTTGTCACCGAGTCAAATTTGGCCCATCAAAGGACCAAATCTCTATTTTAGGAGCAGAGGGCTTGATACAGCTTGAATTAGGACCACAATTGAGCCCAAAATTTCTGTTGCTAAGCGAGACCGTTCTGGAGTTTTTCTTGCTACAGTTGTTAAGTGAATCACTGCAAAGTTAGTCACACGGTTGCTAAGTGAATCTGGCTTTCCCCACTGACTTTGCTTGTCAGATGGTCGGCAAAGGGTCGCATGATCCCGGGACACTGCGACCGCCATAAATACGAGTCAGTTGCCAAGCGTCCGAATTTTAACCCTGCGTCCATGAAGACGCTGCACCCATAGTTGTGTGAAAAATGGTCATGTCGCTTTTCTTCAGTCTCGTCACTTCGAACGGTCACTAAACGAATGGGTTGTAAATTGAGGACTACCTGTATATGTTGGTACAATTCGCCGCACCAATCTTGCTGTCTTTTCGACCACGATGATCCGGTACATGCAAAACGACCCACTCTGCTCTAGCCAATTTGGGAATTCTCTCCTTTCAAATTGGACCTGGCTGGCCACCAAAAGCATCTGTAGAGATTCAGCTCTCCAAATGACCACTCGGGTCAAAGAACTGGCTACGCTTTTAAAACAACTCGGACGCAAGGAAAGACACCTGAGCAAGCTGTTCTCTGAATAAACCAGGATAGCCAATCCTAGGCTGCCTCTGATTCGGTGTGGCATCAGATTTGGGGGTGGGGGGGAAGAGGGCTGGCTTAAGAAACCGTTCTTAGCTTTCCTTCTGTAACTTCACTTCAGAATTAAGACGATCAGCAGCAGCTTCTTTCTTGTTACTGTCACAAAGAGTCAGAGAGTGTATTTGAACTCGCTGCGCCTGTGTCTGGTTTGCCAACTGCATAGTGGCAGATAGGGCAGCGCTCCAGAGGGTCAACATCATTGCCCAGAGGATCCTGGGCTGCCCACTCCCCTCTTTGGAAGAGCTTTACAGCTCCCGCTGCCTTAAGAAAGTTCAAAACATCCTTAAAGATCCATCTCATCCTTTTTTTAAACTATTACCACCAGGCAGCCGGTACAGGGCAATAAAAACAAGGACAAAGAGGCTGAAAAACAGCTTCTATCCCAGAGAAGGAACTCTATTGAATTCTACTGTATGGTGCAATATGAATGCAGTATCAGGGGTTTTCAATTCAATTGTATAGAATGTGAAGGATGTGGGCTTTTGTCTTATTTTTTTATGTATAATGTACACTGAAGATGGCATTTCATTTCGTAGTATGAGATGCACTGACAATAAAGTAAACTATGAACTAAAAGGGTGTCCAAATCTGGCCACTTTTAAGACCTACAGACTTCCCAGCATGGCTGGCAGGGGAATGATGGGAATTGAAGTCCACGGGTCTTAAAAGTCGCCAAAGTTAGACACCCCTGCTGTAACGTACCGTGGGCAGCTCCATAGTGGCCTGATGGGTTGAAGAGGAATCAAAAGAGCCCTGGAAAATGTTGGCTAAAGGATAATTAATTGGTTTTCATGCCCAGAAAATTAGCCCAAAGAGGACTACGCTCTCCTGGCGCATAATTCAGCCCGGGGAGGGGGGGCAGTTGTAGCTACGGTGACTTCCCTCCACCCCCAATGACCCTCTGGAGATGTGGCTGAACAACAGGAGGTCTGGCTGAATCCCAGACTCAGGCACGGGGAATATCACGTATGCTCGCTCTGAGCGAGCAAAATATTTTCCAGCTTTTGCTTTCAGACACAGCCGGGTTTCTGGGACGAAAAGCTCCAGGTTTGAGTCTCGGGAGAGACAGCCCCCCCCCCCCCAGTCCCTGGTCAGACAACATTCCTGCGTGGTGTGTTTGTTCCAAACGTCCTGCGCTGGCTGAAGGCCTCTGGCTTCCCTCTTCTGTTTATGCCCTGTTTATGCGCTCTTTCCACAGACAGCTCATTCTCCCAGTGTGTTGTCTGGCAGGAGAGGAAGTTCCTGGCCGCTGGAAGCCCTCTCCAACCGGCCTGATAAGAACCCGGCTCAGACCTGCGGCACTCCTGGGCATGGGGCCAGGGGGTGTATGTGGGGGGGGGAGGATGTTGGCAAGGCTGGCTTGGGTTGTGATGTGGGTTTCTGATGGAATGTGACCTGCGATGGGTGAATATTAAAGAAACAGCCATGGGGTTCGACATAAAAACCAGCGCTGATTTGGGGTCGCTCTGCGGGGCTAATGGCGAAGACCCATCCAGGGACAGAAGACTAGGAAAGGGCTGCTAGACCTGTGTGACAAAAGGCCATACAGTGAGATCCTTCGTGCTATCGGAGCTTGATGGTTCTCTTGCAGGCGTCTCATTACCAAGCTAGGTAACGTCATCCATACCAGAAGAATTTGTGTAGTGGAGGAGGAGAAGAGGACGACTATGGGATTCTCGTTGCTCTCTAAGCTTGTTTTCTTGCAGACATTTCATTACCAAACTAGGTAACATCATCAGTGCTAGAAGGATGTGGGGTTTGAGCTCTGTAAATCCTGTAAATGTAGCACTGGTGATGTAACTCAGTTGGGTAATGAAACAACGGCAAAAAAACCAACAAGCTCAGAGCATCAAGCTTCCCACAGTTCTCTTCTTCTTCTTGGAAGTTTGGGAATTCTGGGAGTTGAAGTCTGTACATCTAAACGTCACCAAGGTTGAGAAACTTTGTCTAGTCACTTTCAGAAATGTTTCTCCATCAGAATCCTCATATGTTTTGTCACAATCTAGGCGATGGCTGCTATCAATCAATCCATTTATTACAGCCTTAGACCAGAACAGATAAAAACGCTCAGTTAAAAATTCTAGTATAAAATAATAAATAACAACTAAAATCTGGAATAAAATCCAGGCCAATGGCAGCTAAAATACAAGGGCTGGCAGAATGAGCTCCGACACAGGTTGACATGATGACATCTGAATAATGGCCCAGTGTAGCAAAGGCCTTCTGAATGTTTCACCAAGGGGGGTTGTGGGAAAAGGCGGCCCCCTTCCATGCTCGATGCTATCTGGGAAACGGATCTTGGCAACTACCAGCACGGAGGTCCGAATGCCCCTTCTTCTGTATCTGGGCCCAACAAATGGCACACGGGGCTTCTCCAGCGGTGGGCAAAGAGCCGCTGTGGTGTTGCTGCAGGGTGCACAGAAGCAACAACTTTCAACTGCTTGTTTATTTTGGCTCTGGCCATTCACTCGTCTGGCTGACATCACATCCTGAGAGCAGGGAGACCGGCACCTCCACCGGCAGGGTGGGCACAGCCCAGGCAATCTGAACGAGTGCCGGGACCTGCTTTCTCTCTCATTTCAAGGTGGACAGGGAAGGCCAAGGGGACTGGCTCTGCCCCTGAGGTCTCCAAGAGGCTTTCCTGCTATGGGTGACCCAGAAGAGCTGGGGAAAGCTTGAAGAGCAAGCGGACAAGGAAGAGGCCATTAAGTGCGGGAAGGAACATGGATTCTTGCCCAGAACTTCAACTTTTGCAAGTAAGTCCTCCTTCAGGATAGGTGGGTGGTAGGTTAAAAAGAAAGGACTACAAAACCAATGCTTCTTCTTTACTTAGCTGGCATTTGGGAGGAGCACAAGCAGTCCTCGGCTTACAGAGATAAGAGCCCCAAATTTATGTTGCTAAGAGAGGCAGTTGCCGAGTTGAGTTTGGTTCCATTTTACCACCTTTCTTGCCACGGTGCTTAACGGAATCCCTGCAGTTGTTCAATTAGTAACACCGGTTGTTAAGTGGATCTGGCTTCCCCTTTGACTTTGTTTGTCAGAAGGTCGCAAAAGGGGATCACGTGATCCCGGGACACTGCAGCCGGTTGCCAGGTGTCTAAATTTCGATCACGTCGCTCTGGGGAGGCTGCAATGGTCGTAAGTGTGAAAAAATGGCCCCAAGTGATTACAAACAGCCACTAAACAAACTGTTGTAAGTTGAGGACTTCATGTACAGGTGACAGGTATCTTTGTTGGTGGTGTTATATACCTATTGACCTATGACCCATGATTGCACACTGTGAGCTTCTGCACTAGAGACAAATTCTTTTGTGTGTCCAATCACACCTGGCCAGTGAAGAATTCTATTCTATATATTTTCCTTTGAGAAGCGGGCACAGAGAATTTCATTTGCTCATGTGTGCCAGTGAATTCACAGAAAAAAAGCAACAATAAACGTTATCTTATGTTATATGCTACATTTATCCATCATTCCCTCTCTCTCTCTCTCCTCCCCCCCCCCTCGCTTGCCCCAACATCGCCAGTTCCACAATGATTTCTGGTAACTTGCCCGTTTTGGTGATTTTACTCGTACCTCTCGCCTTCTGGGCATCCGAGAGTCTCCAGATGGCATCGCCAGACACTGCTGAGCCCAAGAGCAACCGCATCCCAGAGCAGCTTCCCCTCCAAATCTTCCAAACCGTCCTGTTGAAACGGCTGGGCCTGCAAAGGCGGCCAGAGCCCAAACCCAAACTGATGGTCCCCCAGTACCTGCTGGATCTATACCGGTTTTCCTCCAGGAAGCCTCCAGCGTCTCCAAAGGACACCGAGCAACCCTTCCTGGAAGGCCGAGCAGCGACAGCCAACACCGTGCGCACCTTCCATCATGTTGGTGAGACCCTGGCTCCATTCCCCACCTTAACGGGGGCTGAGGGAGGAGAGAGGGAGAGGGGAGAGAAAGGCTGTGTTGCCTCTTGGGAACGGAGGCACAAAGCTTAAGGTGGTGGCAGGAATCAGAACCTATAAAACTCCCTTGAAAAAAGAGCCGAGGGGCAGAAAGCCACAAACGTCACAAGCCGACGGGGCTGCTTAAATGGGATGGACTTAGCTCAATGGATAATGAGCCCAAGTTGGCATGCTAAAGATCCCAGGGGCGAATCACCAGCTATCTCCAGGACAGAAGGTTTAGGAGGCAGGGTGAATTCTCCTCTTTCTTTTTAAGAATCTGCAGCCAGCAAAGCAGAGAGTGCCAAGGTAGGCAGACCTTCAGCCTGACTTCTTCTAACTCTTTTAAATATTCCGTGACAGATCCACCGACCACCACGATCCAAAATTAGAACGATTCAGTAGAAGGAATGAGCTGCAAGGGGCCTTGGAGGTCTGCTAGTCCAGCCCCCTGCTCAAGCAGAAGAACCTATACCATCTCAGACAAGGGACTGCCCAGTCTCTTCTTAAAAACCTCCAGTAATTGGAACACCCACAATTTTTGGTGGCAAGCTGTTCCACCAGTAAATTGTCCTCACTGTCAGGATGTTTCTCCTTAATTCCAGGTTCCAAGAGCCGAGGTGGCGCAGTGGTTAGGGTGCAGTACTGCAGGCCACTTCAGCTGACTGTTATCTGCAGTTCAGCGGTTCAAATCTCACCGGCTCAAGGTTGACTCAGCCTTCCATCCTTCCGAGGTGGGTGAAATGAGGACCCAGACTGTGGGGGCGATATGCTGACTCTGTAAACCGCTTAGAGAGGGCTGAAAGCCCTATGAAGCGGTATATAAGTCTAACTGCTATTGCTTCTCTCCTTGCTTAGTTTCCAACCATTGCTTCTTGTCCTGCCTTCAGGTGCTTTGGAGAATAATTTCACCCCCTCTTCTTTGGGGGCAGCTCCTCAAGTACTGGAATACTGCTATCCTATCACCCCCTAATTCTTCTTTTCTCTAGACTGGCCATACTCAAATCCTGTAGCCGTTCTTTATATGTTTCAGTCTCCAGGCCTTTGATCCTCTTATTCGCTCTTCTCTGAACTTTTTCCAAAGTCTCAACATCTTTTTTGTAGTATGGTGACCAAAACTGGTTACAGTATTCCAGGTGAGGTTTTACCAGTAGTGGTAGTAATACCTCAGGGGATATCAATCAGCCAAATGCCTAAAGAGGCTTCCGCAAGAGGAAAAAGTAAGTCCAGTGGCCTTTTGAAAAAGCACCTTTGAGGCAACCGGGACCTGGAGGACTGAGAATCTCTACAGTCATTTTAGGTTCCCCAACAGTTTGTCTATGGAAGTCACCGTATTTTGTTGCTGTTGTTTATTCTCGAAAATGGGGAGGGGGGGCTTGTGCTGTCACTGCTGAAGTGAGAAGGGGACTAAAAGTTGTTAATTTGGATTGTGGTGCCATCTATGGAGCGTGGAAAGCCATGGTCACCCCCAAGATTGGTTGACTGCCAATTTCAGCGGCTAAAATATTCTCCAGTTCAGAGAAAAGAGAGTGTGTTGCGCTGGCGACTTCCTTATGTGGTTGTTGTTTTACAACCACGGGAGGAAATGGCTGGTCTAACACGATAGCCATAAAAGTAAATGTGTTCCGAGCTTCCTCCAAAGCTTTCCTTTCTTCCTAAGGCAAAAGCAGGGAGGCTTAAATATAATTGGCTTTGGATCCCATCCTAGTGACTCAAGTCAGCGTTCCTCTTATGGCAGGGGAATGTACACACTCACTTGCACAAGCAGCGGGTGAGTGCACGTGCACTCCCTTTCTGTGAGCGGCAGGCGTGCATACACGCCTCTGGTGCAAACAGAGCTGCGCATGTGCATGCTGGCCGCTTGTGTGAACCATTCCACCCACCACCACCACCGATCTGCAAAGCCAGAAAAGTCAGGAAGTTCTGCCTTACGGAACCAGACTAAACTTCTATTTGAAAGACAATTCAGTAGTTCTCGACTTTCAACTGTTTATTTAGTGGCCGGTCGAAGTTACACAATAGCAGGGGGGGAAGTGACTTAAGACCGGTTTTCATATTTATGTCTGTTGCAACAACACCGTTGCTGTGCTGGCTGAGGAATTCTGGGAGTTGAAGTCCACAAATCTTAAAGCTGCCCAGGGTGGAGACCTCTGTCCTAGATAGAAATGACAAGGAAGGGCATGCTGTTGTCTGCAGGTCACACTTGTGAGCTTCCGAGACACAACTGGTTGGCTGGAGAAGGACATAAGCGACAGGACAAGAGACGTCCTGTTAATTCCAGCAAGGTAGTTATTTGATTCAAATTGTCAGTCCCAAGTTTTCTTTACTTCTGCTCATTTTCCCCACATTTAGAGGATTCGGTGCATGTCTCTGAAAGCGCAGGAAATGCGTTCTACTTCCTGTTCAACCTCACCGTGCTGCCTGTGGAGGAGGAGCTGACCGCCCTTGAGCTGCGTCTCTACCACTCCTCGAAGGAAAGCCACGGCTTATACATCCACATTTACCACGCCGTGGATCCCCCACCTGTGGCCCCAAACAAGAGCCGGCTCCTCACGTGCAAATTGGTGACTCCCAGCCAGCCCCAGTGGGTGAGTTTTGATGTGACGGCTGCTTTCCGGGAAGCAAGAGAACAGAAGCGTGACCTTGGCCTTCTGGTCGAGGTGCAGCCTTCGAACCGCAGCCAAGACCTTCCGCGCCAACAGGTTCCCCTCCGTGCAAGACGCTCTCCCGGCCAAGAGGAGGCCCAGTGGGCTCTCGAAAGACCTTTACTGGTCACCTACAGCCGTGACCGAAGAGGGCAACCTCTGACCAACCAAAAAAGGCAAAGCAGAAGCCGCCCCGTTAGAGGCAGAGGAGTGGCCAAAGCCCCAGCGTCTGCCAGGAAGCACAAGGGCCTGAGGCCGAAGACGAAAAGCGGCACCAGGTGCAGAAGGCACCGCCTCTTTGTGGATTTCAAGGCAGTGGGATGGAACGACTGGATCATTGCTCCTAGTGGCTACCATGCTTTCTACTGCTCGGGGGACTGCCGCTTCCCGCTGGCCGACCACATGAACTCTTCCAGCCATGCTGTGGTGCAGACCATCCTGAACTCGGTGAACTCCAAAGTGCCCAAGGCCTGCTGTGTCCCCACAGAGCTCAGCCCCATTGCTATGCTTTACCTAGACCAGAACGATATGGTGGTCCTCAAGACCTACCAAGACATGGTGGTGGAGGGATGCGGGTGCCGCTAGAAGCCCAAAGTGCCCTGGATGGTCTTTTCTCAGTATTAAAACTGGGAGGGGGGGTGTCTCTCAGTTAAAGTGACGGACAATAAAGTCGGGCCTCTCAAAGGCATTTCAAGTATTAATTGGAAAAGGGTGGGAGGGTCAGTACAAGATCACCGCAGACAAGGAGCTACATAGGATCTCCCCCCTACGGAATTAATTTATTTCCAAAAATCAGCCACAGCTCTGGACTTTTACAATGATATCTTCCCACAGGGGCCACATTCTGCAGGCCGCTGTTGAAGACAGCAAGGCCGTTGTGATTAATCTCATGAGTCAGCAATTAATCAGTTTTCCCTGCCATCTTTTAATGCAACAATTGGTCAACAACCACTCTGAATATAACTGTTATCCTTTTCAGCTAGCAGGGACTATGGGAGCTGTAGCTTAAAATAACTGGGATGCATGAAATTACCTATAAGAGCCATGGTGGTGCAGTGGTTAGAGTGCAGAAATGCAGGCTATTTCTGCTGCCTGCCGGCTGCCTGCAATTTAACAGTTCAAATCCCACCAGGCTCAAGGTTGACTCAGCCTTCCATTCTTCCAAGGTCGGTAAAATGAGGACCCAGATAGTTGGGGGCAAGAGACTGACTCTGCAAACCGCTTAGAGTGAGCTGTAAAGTGGTATATAAGTCTAAGTGCTATTGCTACTTGCCCCTTATTAACAAGTATCTAGATATACTTAAAGACATGAAAGCCGCCAGTTGAACAATACATGATATATTTCTCAAGCTTATCACAGTAATAAGAGCCCAGGCCAAAATTAAGACATGCTGAAACTAAGAGCAAAGGTACATAACTCAAAGGAAAGATATCCGTGGCATGATCATTCAATAATACTTTGTTTTCTGTATTTACATCCATTTCGTAGCTTTGGAGAATTTCTCCAGTCAAAATGTTGTTTTTAGCAGAATTATGAAGGCAAATATTTGGCACATGGGTTTCTTAAGAGGCAGAACAAGCCCGTCTTCCAATTGCATGAAGTTTCTTACCCATCATTTTGGCTGCAATCCCACGTGGGCCCTAGAAAGTAGCACAGAGTGATGGGTTTCCCCAGATTATTACTCTCTGGCCAGAAACGGAATGGAATCTAAAACGAAGTGTCTTCTTGAACCCATCCTAACATCACCTTAACATCAGGGCCTCTGAGTGGTATAGGAAATTTGAGGAAATCCACCATTCCTGGCAACATGTTACAAACCTATGTATTGCCATAGTAGGATCTCCGTAGTTCATAACACATTGCCCAGGAATGGTGGCTTTCCTCCCGTGGTGGGTTCTGGCTCCTGTTGCTACAGTATGCCGAGCGTCCTCGGGTACGCGCACTGTGCATGCATGCGCACACCACCACCCTGCAACACCCAGCTTCTCGGTGGAGATTGAGCAGGGGCCGCCACATGCTGTGTGGGTGTGGGAATTTGGCTCAGTTGCTTCAAAAACAGGTAAGGAACGTGGGTGGGTGGGCCAAACGAGCCACCGCACCGATATGGTGGCCGCTGCTCCTGGCTACCACTGGTATGGCTGTACTGGGCTCTACCGCCCGGAACCCACCACTGGTTTCCTCAGATTTGATAGTTGAGAAACATCAACATTTTAACACAAAGCCACCTGGCGAATCAAAAACACCCTTGGACATCCTGTTAAATCAAACCAACCACGTTCTAGTTCACCACTGAGCAAGTTGGGTGAACCCAGCCACATGCTGCTTATTCAGTGGTGGGTTCTAGATTCGGCCCCGGAGTCACCCACATTCATGCACACATGCGTTGTAGCGTCAAATGATGCTTCCACAAGCCTCTGCAACGTTCCAGCTGCTCGGCGGAGCACCACGCAGGTGTTGTACGTGCCATACGCATGTACGAAAGCGCCAAAAGTTTAAGCACAGGTAAGGAGCTTGGGCGGGTAGGTGAGCCCTCCGAAGCACCGTACCAGAATGGTACCCTGTGCTCCGGGCAAGATCCGGTAGGCCCATACTGGGGTGTACCGTCTGCAACCTATCACTGGGCTTATTCAATAATATGGCCTAGAGGTGGAGCTCTTGCCTCACAATCAGGAGGCTGTGAGTTCGATCCTAGGTAGAGGCAGTTATTTTTCTCTCTCTCTGGGCACAATGAGAATATATCTGCTGATTAAAACTCCGCACTGGCAACAGGGAAGGGCATCCGGCCAGTAAACAATCAGCTCCCTTCAATTGCCCAAACTCCACCCCAATGCAAGGGATTATGGGGGTCACTAAAGGGAGATGATGATATCCAGATGGAGGCTACTTCTCATGTGGCAATAAACCAAGGCTTATTTGTTGACGTCAAGCCTTCCACCTTAACAAAAAGTTAATAACCTATAAAAGGAATTCCTGGTTTGTTTGGGGGTTTTATTGTGCCCCTCCCCCCAGAAGACTCACATTTTCCTAAGAAACCCTGCTTTTTTTTTTAAAAGACCGTTTTCTGGGTTAATAGACAATTTTTAAAAAAAAAATCCTGGCTCGGTTTCTTTCTTGGGGTTATAGCAGAGCCGAAAATCAACCACGGGGATCAAGAGCTGGATGGGATAAAAGGCCCAGCCGGGCAAGGTAGCTTAATGTAATAATTATGCAGGGCGCCCTCCTGGTTGGGACCCCTAACCCTAAAATCCTCCCCTTGGCCCAGAAAAGTAGCATTTCCGTAAAAATCCTTTAATTAAGGTGAACTAACTTGCGCGGGCCTGGCTGGAATTAGCTCCTCATGACAGCCTCCAATTCGCTCCTCCTGAGGCGACGGGATAACGGTGAGGAGAAGCGGCGTGACCTCTTTGCCCGGAAACATTCTAAAGCTCTTCCTTTAAGCCGATCGCTTAAACTAAGGTCCTCTCTGGCCAGAGGAGGACTGCCAAATCTATGGCTTTAGACTAATGAGCCGGGAGACGAGTAAGGCGCATGCGTCAGCCATCCCTTACGTAGCCTTGGGAAAGTGAGCTAAGAAAGCCTGAGCTTTTCGTCAGCGGTTGGGGCTTTTTTTTTTTGGTTTTAGTTCAGTCCGCTTCCCCCATCGCCACATTCGACATCCTCTTTCGGTCGCCGGCGTGCTTTCTTTTTGAATGTTGCGTTTTTAAAAGCCGGTTTCAATTTTCCGGTCTGAAACCACCCGGGGTGAGATTTTTCAGGGCTTCCCTTTCCTCGAGACACCGCATGAAAAACCGAAAGTGCGGAACGGAAACCCAAACCAGGCGCTTTCACTCGTTGGAGTCGGGAGGGGAGGGGGGAGAGAGCGGGGAGGCCAAGCCAGGAGGAGAAGGAGGGGCCGCTCCGCTCCACAACGCTGCCTTGCAAACCCCACTCGCTGATTCGCCAAACTCCCACCGGCAGGGTGAAGAGCAGAGGGGAGGAAAAAAAAAACTAAACAAACCGCGGGACGCTCCCTTAGGGAAAAGCCGGGTGCGGTGGAAATCCGAGCACTGCCTCCGGATTGTGAGAGAAAGAGCGGGAACGAAAGCCGAGCCCCTCAGGCAGCGCTTTGTCGAAAGTGCGTCGGCCGATGCGCAGGCCGCAAGCGCACTTAGTCCTGGAGGCGGCGGCGGCGGCGGCGGCGAAGGGGAGCGGCGTCTTCTTTTGCGTCCGCACCTGCCTGAGGCGGCGGCGGCGGCGGCGGCGGCTGCGGACCTTGGTCGCCTCGCGCACCGGCTGCTCCTCCGCCTTTCCTTGCCTCGCGAACGGCTTTCGGGCTCCCTCCCCGCCTGTCCTCTTCTCCTCCGACTCCCGGCGCTCCTCCGGGTGCGTATTCCTCCCGGGCGGCCTCTCTCTTGTCTCTCCTGCTGCCCCCCACCCGAAGAACGTGGGGGAAGAGGGTCTTGAGGCCTAGCTCCCTGGGAGGAAAACCTTCGCCTGGACGGGATCCTCTCTCTCTCTCTCCTTCGCCTGGCCGCTCCCGGAGCTCCCGCTTGTTTGCTTGTTTTTTTAATCTGGAGAGGTTCCTTCTGTGCACCCCCTTCCTCCCCCCCTCAGAGGACGGTGACCCCCCCTCTCTCTCCATCTATTTATATATCTATCTGTCTGTCTCTTTTCCTCTCCACACACCCCCCCCCAAGACTGACTCCATATCTCGGAGGCGATAATCCCCCCCCCCAACTTTTCCTTGCACGTGCATGCTTCTGCCAAAAGCAACGCGGGCCCCCCGCCCCCTATATTTTTCTTTTTTTAAATAATCTTTTTCTGCCCCAGGAAAGTCGACCTGCTTTTTGGTTTGGCTCCTGACAGCTGCAGGCTTATTTGTTTTGCGGGCCTCCCGCTGGGTTCCTGCTTGAGTAAACTTTTCCTTTCCTCTCTCTTTCCCTCTTTGCTGGTGGGAGGGAGGGAGGGAGAGAAGCTGCTGCTGCCGCCGCCGGACGGATTTTTCTTTTTAATAGCCTGGTTATTTAAGCCTGATGCGTTTCCGGCTTAGGTGTGCCCTGCCTGATCCCTTTTTACGGGGAAAGGATAACGAAAGCGAATTGTTTTCTCTGTTTTGCAGGCTAGAGAAGGCATTGCTGGGACCCATTTAATTATCCTCCACTCCCCCCCACTCCCATAAATTCAACCCTCTCCATGCTGTTTCCTTGATGGCCTGTGTCTTCTAGCAGCTTTCTTCTAATCTCAAACAAGGATTTTACACAGAGAAAGAGAGAGAGGGGGGCTTGCATATTCTATCTCTCCTCCCCTGTCCCCCATTTCTTTTAACCTTCACCCATGCTTCATGTAGCAGCTTCCTTTGGGCCAACAAGAGCTCGGTCTCTTTACACCACTGCTCATAGGGAGAAGGCCTGGAAAACGTGAGAGCTTTCCCCCTCTCCCTTTTCCTGAAGGAGTGGGCGGCGAAAGATAGGGAGGGAAAAGGTGAGTTCTGTTCCTTAAGTAATGACGCCGAAGGACTCATGAGAAGGGAAGAAGGCGCTCCCCCTTTGACAGACACCCACCTCACCTGCCTGGCTATGGAGTGTGTGCAGGTTTCACCTGTGCAGCCACAAGGCAAAGCTGCTGAGGGGGGGGACCGTGTGCTGCTGCTCCTGCCCGCTCCTGCTGTGCGGAAGGAAGAGGAGACCCTTTTGGGAGGCTCTGACCCCTGGCCTGCTTCCCAACTGACCAAGAGCCAAGATGGCGTGAAGACGTTTCAAGACACTAAGGAGTTTTGTTCCAAAAGTACAGAGACCCTTCCCTCCCTCCAGGACCACCCTTATGTCAGAGATACTGTAGAACGTTGTACCTCGTGTTCTTTAAAGGAGGACCCAAAAGAGACCGAGAGTTGTGATGGGGCAGAGGAGGACTTGAAATTGTTGGGCGCTTTGAACCATCGGCAGGAACGGTCATCGGTCAACGAAGTGGCCGACGGTGGAGACAGCAACACCCCTTTAGTCGCAGAACCTCTTGGGACGACCGTTCCAGAATGCCTCGGGGACAAGGAACGGCCTGCTGCCGAGCAAAATAACCATTTGCCTGATAAGGCGGAGTCCTCTCCTCAGAACTGCAGTTTGAGCTTGGAAACAGCCAGCGGGGACACACCAGCAGATGACCTGTTAAGCCAGGGCTCCCCGTCTGTGGATGAGGGGAAGCTTAAGCCTGGGGCAAAACACGTGACTTTCCCTTCTGATGAAGACATCGTGTCTGGCGCTGTGGAGCCGAAGGATCCTTGGCGGCATGGTAAGCAAAGATCCCCTCTTCCCCATACTCTCTCCCTGGGGCTTTCACTCATTGTGATGACGATGAGGTTATCTGTCCAATTACCTCCACTAGACCGATTAGATCCCACAGATTAGGCCTCCTCCGAATTCCATCTGCCGGCCAGTGCCGACTGGCGACTACCGGGAGGAGAGCCTTCTCTGTGGCTGCTCCGACCCTCTGGAACGAACTCCCCGTGGAGATTCGAACCCTCACCACCCTCCAGGCCGTCCGCAAAGCCCTTAAAACCTGGCTGTTCCGACAGGCCTGGGGCTAAAGAGCTGTTGCCCCCGTCTCGAATGGTATGACTGTTGTGTGTTTTTAAATTATGCATTGTTATGTTTCGTTTTTATTTTTTTGTCTGTACCCCCCTTCCCTGATTTGAATTGTGAGCCGCCCTGAGTCCCCTTCGGGGGGGAAAAGGGCGGCATATAAATAAAATAAACATTCAACATACATTCATTCAGTTGAGTCTGACTCTGGGTGGCTCGAAGGGCCAGGCCCTCTCCACGTCTTCTGAACGTGCACTCTTTCTTTGAGGAGTTCTATGCTCTGGGATGCGGTGGCTCAGGGGCTAAGACGCTGAGCTTGTCAATCAGAAAGGTCGGCAGTTTGGCAGTTTCGAATCCCTCGTGCGTGAGCTCCCATGACTTGTCCCAGCTTCTGCCAACCTAGCAGTTTGAAAGTAAAAATGCAAGTAGAAAAATAGGAACAACCTTTGGTGGGAAAGTAACAGTGTTCCATGCGCCTTTGGTGTTTAGTCATGCCAGCCACATGACTACAGAGATGTCTTTGGACAACGCTGGCTGTTCAGCTTTGATACGGAGATGAGCACCGCCCCCTAGAGTCGGGAATGACTAGCACATATATGCGAGGGGAACCTTTACCTTTATCTATGCTCTGGCTGGTGTCAGCTTTGATGGTGTGCAGCCACCGTGTTCTCTGGCAGCCTGGCTTCCTTTTCCCATTAACTCTTCCAAACATAATTGCTTTCGCCAGTGAATTTTGTGATTTTTTTCTCTCTCCTTCCAGTGCCATGCTTGTTAGTCACCTTTGCTGCCCAAGGAATAAACAGGAGCCTTCCCTAGCATCACAGCTCAAACGAGTTCAGCTATAAACCAGTTGTGTTAAATGCAGATTTAGTGCTTCGTTTGTCTTCCACTCTTTAGGACTGGAATGTACATTTTGAATGTATTCGAAATATTCTTTAACACTCTGAAGTTAAAGAATACTTCGAATACATTCAAAATATTCTCACTAAGTATCCTGAATTGAAGGCAGCTGAGAGCGAGGGAGGCCTTTTACACTCCACTAACAGTAAATCATTATTTATTTGCATTTGATTTTACTTTTTACTTGGGCACTTTTCTGCTGAAAGGGCTTCGAACCACATTGGTCTAAGCAGAACAGAAAAATCCCATTTAAGAGGATACCTGACAAAATAATAAAGCTGACTTCACTGTAGAGCAGCTAATTAAAAAAAGAGCCAATCACCAGACAGAGGAGGCTCTCGAAAACAGACTTTTATTGAGCAAAGCATGAAAGAAGGCAAACTGGCACATCTCCATACACTAAAATTGTAGCTGCTATAGTACCGTGAGTTTCCCAAAAAGTGTCAGTTCAGGATCGTTCAGGTTTTCAGAGATGTAATAAGGTTGCTGATATCTGTTTTTTAGCACATTTAACTTACCTTTACAGTTAAAAGTGGACATAGCTTTGTTTAAAATTAAAAATTCCCAATGTTGGTCATCTTAATTTTAATTAAGGAGACTGAAATTTCATTACTTCACAGCCAATAAAGAAATGGCTTACGTTGTTTCATGTAAGATACGTGGCAAGGAAAAAGAGGTTTTTAAATATCCTAGCTATCTGGTTTTCTAAAATATCAATAAATGGAACGTTTTAGCCATTAAATTATTCTTTTTGAGAAAGGCTTGCCGACAAAAAGGACGGAAGAAAGTTGGTTTTCTCTTCCAGAGTTTGGAGATCACTTTCCCTTTATGTGAACAACAACATTCTGAATTTGTGGGTGTATCTTAAAAATCTATAACATGAATGATTAAGGCAGATTTAACCGCAGAGCCTCTTGGTTGTCATGCACTCAGATTTTTGAGATTGTAATAATAAAAACAGTGCTGCATTAATGTTTTAAGAAGACCCAGTTTGGGGTGTGTGTGTGTAAGAGAGAGTGATGTTTCAATAACTTAGCAAAAGAATTGCCTATGAATGATTTAAGAGTGGGAACGGTGAATCCACAGCTTATGGAAATACAGTGCGGTTGGACAATATGATCACATGATCTTATGTTGTTCCAGTTGGCATTGTTCTTCCTGCCTATCTTTTTTTATAATTTCTATATAGATTAAACAGGTAGTCCTCAATTTACAACAGCTCCTGTTTGAAGTTACAAAATGCACTGGAAAAAAGTGACCATTTTTCACACTTACGACCACTGCAACATCCCCATGGTTACGTGATCAAAATTTAGACGTCTAGCAACCGACTCATATTTATGACGGTTGCCGTGTCATAGGGTCATGTGATCACCTTTTGCGAACATCTGACAAGCCAAGTCAATGGGGAAGCCAGATTCACTTAACAACCGTGTCACTAACCTAACAACTGCAGTGATTCACTTAACAAGAAAAGTCCTAAAATAGCGCCAAACTCAACTATCTCGCTTAGCAACAGCAATTCTGGGATCAATTGTGGTGATGAGTTGAGGATTACCTGTAACTGTAGAAAGCTCCATTAAACAGTCTGTGGTATTTTTATTGAGGTAATACCACTTTTCTTAAAAGGTAGAAAGAACATCCTTTGAGATCTGCTTAACTCTTGTTAACCTCTTGGGTGTAGCCATATAGCTTTTCTAGAAATCCTATTGAAAGCAGTTTGACGTTGATGTCTGGAATTTTTTTTGGTTTAAAATGTCCCAGGAGTGAATCCTGTACTGTCCAATAAGGTGAATAGAAGTGGAGAAGTTGTGGAGTGCTGGCTTGATGCAAATATCCTGGGGTTTTTAAAAAAATGTTCCAGTTCTAATGATGATGCATACTCTATTAGAATTAGTAATAATTTCTATTTTTTCCCATTTTCATTGGGTTCTCAACACAACTGACAACGCAGGTAGTCGAGAGTGCATTAACAACTATTTCGGAAGTGTAACGTTGCAAAACGAGATTTATTTCAGGCTGCCTAAATGAATTTTATAAAAGGATCGCATTTTGTTGTTGTTGTCTTGGGCCAGGTCCTTGAACGCAAATGTTACAGAACCGTTGTGTAGAACAATAATGTACTTTCCCTTTGCATTGGAAGCACTTGATCTCTGTCAAAAATCACAAGATGTTTTTCTCTTTCGGAAACCTCTAAAGTTCTCGTGTGTGTAAGGGTAATGTTGACTTTTCTACATTTCTCTGCGATGTTTTGAGGAATTTCTGGGCTGGTGCTTGGGCTCATACTTTACTTGCAGCATTAGCATGCCCTGAGGCAATTTGGAGTACAGTATGGAAATATTTTTGGTCAGGTTCACTGAATTCTTTGTCTTGAGATAAATGAACATTTGGGAATGCACATCCACTGCAGATTTCTGAAAATGCAGATCTTTTCCTCCTATCAGCTGACTAGTAATCCTATAAGCACCTTAGTGTTGCCTTCTTTAACCTATAGATAGCTAGGACCTAGGAGAGTTGGGTTGTGGGAAGCAGGTTCAGAATATTCTCCTCCTCCTTCACCACCACCACCTCCTCTTCCTCCCCCTTCTCCAACTCCCCACCTTTCTAGCGCTGAGAATGTTCCTCCTCTTCCTCCACCCCCCCCTCTTTTCCCTCTTTTTCCTTTTGCTTCTCTCCTCCTCAGTCCTACCTAGCCATCTTTTCATCTCTATCACCAGGGATATGTAATGCTGGTACGCATTGTTTGCAGTGCATATCCAGAGCTTTCTGAAGCAGATGCGGTAGACGAAGCTACTGTCATGGCTTGAGATCAGTGGTTCCCAACGTGGGACCCACTCCCAACAGGGGGGGGGGGGATTTGATTTTTAACCTTGTTTAAACCCACGTTTAATGGCCTTTTAGGCTTTCTCTGCATGAGTAGAGTTCACTTTTGGAATAATGTAAGAATTATATGTCACGGGGTGCGGGGTGGCATGGCCAAAAAAAGGTTGGGAAACCCTGCTTTAGATGAAACCACATAAGTGTACGATTTTTGCACTCTGTACATGTCAGTGGCAGCCTGCCTTTGAAGAACCACGTGATAGGTTAACATCAAGGTTTATTGAAGTCAGTAGATGGCATCCGATCGGACTCTGCTGTAGTTCCTCTTATATGCACGGCTTGTTTGCACATAGAAATCCTTCACTCTTTGGAGTTTCTACAGCTTTATTTCATTAGCCTGCCTAATGAACTAACTTTCTTGAAGTGGCAGGAGGCTTGTACGCCGGGATCACCAACTTTGACAACTTTAAGACTTGTGGACTTCAACTCCCAGAATTCCCCAGTCCAGCCATGCATGGGAATTCTGGGAGTTGAAGTCCAGAAGTCTTAAAAGCTTCCAAAATTGGAGAACCCCCTGCTGTACGCAATAGCATAGCTGATTACTTTCCAAGTCTCCAAATAATGTGTAATGTGAATGCTGCAGGATCCACACACAGGAGGCATACATGGTTTGTTATGGATAAACATGCTCCTGATTGTAACGTTTTGTTACGTAAAAGCACTAATTGGTTCAGAAAGAATTAACACTATCCTGTGGTAACTCTCTTTAAGACCCAAGTACCTTCTTAATATCAACTTTGCACTGTAGCATGCATATCTTTAGCTTTTCCATAGCATATCAGACTATCTTCTGAAAGGGGATTATGGGTATTGCAAGTTTTTCCCAGGTGAACTATAGAAATGTGTATGTATTGTCGGACGCTCTGTGAAAAATGAGTATTGGTGTTTAAAAAAGAAGGTGGAGCTTGTTAAATGGCATCGGATAAGAATTGCTGCTGCTCATAATTTTGTGTGGTCTTTATTATTATAGGGATGCAGTGGCTCAGTGGCTAAGACGCTGAGCTTGTCGATCAGAAAGGTCGGCAGTTTGGTGGTTTTGAATCCCTAGTGCTGCGTAACAAAGTGACTTCCCATTACTTGTCCCTGCTTCTGCCAACCTAGCAGTTTGAAAGCATGTTTAAAAAATGCAAGTAGGAAAATAGGAACCACCTTTGGTGGGAAGGTAACAGCGTTCTGTGGGCCTTCGGTATTTAATCATCCCAGCCACATGACCACAGAGATGTCTTCAGACAGCGATGGCTCTTCGGCTTTGCAATAGAGATGAACACTGCCCCCCCAGATTTGGGAACGACTAGCACATACGTGCGAGGGGAGCCTTTACTTTTATGGTCTTTATTATTTTTACAAATAAGGTGGCAAATATATCCACACTTTCCTCTTTTCCTCACAAAAACAACCCTGTGAGGTGGACCGGGCTGAGAGAGTGAGAGTGACTGGACCAAAGTCACTCAGTTGGCTTTCATATCTAAGGCAGGACTAGAACTCACAATCCCCTAGCTTTCTAGGCTGATGCCTTTGCCATTAGACCAAAGTGGCTGTAATAGCCAATTTTAGACCAGAAGATCTGAGCTCTTTAGCTGTCTCCTTTTAAGACAACCTGCCTTCCAATATTCCATATTTGAGAAACATCGGATGTGCAAATAATAATAATAATAAAAATAGCAGGACACCTGTGTTTTGGAAAAACATAAACCCAGATCCCACAAAACATGCAACACCCCCCCCCCCCGTGAAATGAATTATATAACAAATCAACAACACTTCCCCGAAAATAGAGAACGGGAGCAGGGACAAAGGCCTGTCTATCTTGCTATTTATAGGATGTTATCTGTTCTCCCCAAAGGGATTCTTATTTAACACAGGAGACCAGCTCCAGGGCTGTTGATAAGCCTAAAATAACCTAGTAGGAACATGTTGAAACCGCCTTCTCTCCTGGAGGCGGAAGATAACACTGGGATTCTCTGGCCATGACTGTTTAAAAAAGTTTAGCGTTTACCTGCCGCGGAAGACAATTGGTTTGGTGCCCAGATGGTAATAAGGAGAGCCAGACTTCTTAAAAAAAAAAAAAGGAACTGGGTTTGAGACACACTCGTAGAGTAATCCTAGAGACCAGATGGCTCTGGCGACTAGAGAGACCCTTTGAGGATGAATCACATAAGGGGGTGGGGGTGGGGGGAGAGAGACTCAAATTTCCTTAGCTCCAATGCTGCTGGTTGGGTTTCCTTTTCTTTTTAATTTACCAAAGACAGACCTCAAGCCATCTGCGTAAGCTGGGAAAGTACCTCTGTCTGGTTGCGATTCCTTTTGCCAAAGGAGCTCTTCCCATTTGCAGCCCCAGGCCTAGGAATCGAACTGCAGTCCTCCGAAAACGCGGAATGTGGATGCGCAGGCGGGCGCCACCCAGTGGTGGGATTCAAACAGTTGAACGACCGGTTCTCTCTTGCCCTAATGACCAGCTGGGTAGGCAGGGCCCAATGGTCATGTGACTGGGTGGGCATGGCCAACTCAACGTCACTCAGGTCGATGGGCGCACTTCACTTTAGCTGTGGCAATGGAATAAGGGTTAGCCGGAGAGACCACAGCTGCAATACAAGGATATCTGCAAGAGGGATTTAAATAGCAATAGCAATAGCACTTAGACTTATATACCGCTTCATAGGGCTTTCAGCCCTCTCTAAGCGGTTTACAGAGTCAGCATATCGCCCCCAACAACAATCCGGGTCCTCATTTTACCCACCTCGGAAGGATGGAAGGCTGAGTCAACCCTGAGCCGGTGAGATTTGAACAGCCGAACTGCAGAACTGCAGTCAGCTGAAGTAGCCTGCAGTGCTGCATTTAACCACTGCGCCACCTCGGCTGTATATACACACACCACTGTTTCTCAACCTTGGTGACTTTAAGATGGGTGGACTTCCAACTCCCAGAATTCCACAGCCAGGAATTCTGGGAGTTGAAGTCCACCCCACCTTAAAGTCACCAAAGTTGAGAAAACCCGGCTTTACGTACGACACAGGGAACAGCCTTTTCGTACTGTCCATGGGGTTTCCCTGGGCTCCAAGATCACCTCAGATGGGGACTGCAGCCAAGAAATTAAAAGAGGCTTGCTCCTGGGGAAGGAAAGCGATGGCAAATCTAGACAGCAGACTAAAAAGCAGAGACATCACCCTGTCAACAAAAGTGCATATATGGTTTTCCCAGTTGCAATGGATGGCTGTGGAAGTTGGACCATAAGGAAGGCTGCGCGCCAAAGAATGGAGGCCTTTGAACTCTGGTGCCGGAGAAGACTCCTGCATTGAGTGCCTTGGACTGCAAGGCCATCCAACCGGTCAGTCCTAGAGGAGATCAACCCAGACTGCTCTTTAGAAGGCCAGATCCTGAAGAGGAAACTCAAGTACTTTGGCCACCTAATGAGAAGGAAGAAGGACTCCCTGGAGAAAAGCCTCATGCTGGGAACGATGGAGGGCAAAAGAAGAAGAAGGGGACGGCAGAGAATGAGGTGGCTGGATGGAGTCACTGAAGCAGTCGGCGTGAGCTTAAATGGACTCCAGAGGATGGTAGAGGACAGGAAGGCCAGGGAGTCATGATGGGTTGGACACGACTTTGCAACTAACAACAACAACAACAGGATAGGAAGTTTATTTTCACAATGTTCTTGTGATCTTGGAGAAGAAGCAGGATCTCAGATCCTGCCTCTCTTTCCCCTGAGGAATTACGAAAGAAAGGAGCAGATAGATGCCAGGGGGAAAGCTGGACCCAGAGGCTGGGGGTTGGTTGTGTGTGTGTGTTTTGCAAACTACAGAAGTAGAGCTGCCACCATCATGCTAAAGGGAGAGGTTTTTTTCTCCCCTGCTCTCCCTGCCACGCCCTTGAGTTGTTTCAGTGCAGAGGGAGGGGTTGAATGCTGAACGTTCCTGGCACAGGATGCAAATGGCGGATGACAAGAGGAATCAAACGCTTTCCTTCTTAGGCCTTTTGCTGGCCTGTCCAACAACTCATGAGTCAGAGCCATTCCCTCTCCTGCCAGGCAGCCTGGGCCCCGGACTGGCTGCATCGGCCACAGGCAAGCAAGGCAGGGGGGTTTCTCTCCCAGTATGGTTTGGTCACGGGGTATGGCGGCTCAATGGTTAAAGGCCCTGGGGCTGCTCAGCTTCCCAGGGGTTCGAGATCCAAGTGCTGTGCGACGGGGGTGAGCTCCCTTATGGGGGTGAGCTCCCGTTATAGGTGAATCTCAGTCTACCACCACAGAAGCGCCTCGCCTTTTTCCTTTGAGACACCTGTTAAGTGAATTTTGCTCTGTTTTGCGACCCTTTCCTGCGTCGTCAAGTGGATCCCCGCCGTTCTTAAATCTGTGACACTATTGTTAAGTGAATCTGGCTCTTCCCCTTGCTTAGCACAAAAGCAGATATCACAGGCACTGCAAAACGTGTGAGCCAGTTGTTAAGCACCCCCCGGTGTAAATCTCCGTGACCATCGGGGAATGCTGGCAACGGCCCTAAGGGTGCCATTGTAACCTCAGTCATGGTTGTAAGTCGAGGATTATAATGTCCGGGTGCCTCTCTTTTTTCCCTCCACGCCTGTCAAGAGCTGCTAGAAAAATAAGAGTCGGCTCCTGTACCGGTGTGGCATTTCCCCCCCCCCTGCCACGTTTGACTACTAAATCGATATTGGGCATACTTGGTGAGTTGATAGAGGAGGCGGCTATCGTATGTCGGCGGCTGCATTAAATCTGGACTTTGCTACTGTGGTTGCAAAGCATAAACAACGCCCACAACGCCCCGCTCCTCCGTCTAATGTTAGCCATTCTAACAAACAGCAGACTTCAGCTTTTAAACCACTGGTTTAACAGCAGCGACTGAAATGGATTTGGGCCTTTGGAACCCGAAGGAAAAAGCAGCAGAGAAGGAAAGTCAGTGGCCAGGTTTACACAAGGCGTTTTAACTTATCAGGCAAACAGGATCGTCGCGTCTTGCGAAACCGTAGTTTATGGTTTGGCACGATACGCGACGTTACCTTCAATATGCGAAGCTTAAGTGGCTCATTTGACAAACCGTGGTTAGGCACTGAGGACTAGCTATGATGTTCCAGCCCAGCTTTTGGTTCCCCCACCTCCCCTCCCCTCCCCGTGGCTACGATAATCTGTTTTTCTCCAGCAGGCAGGTTCAGTGTCAAGGAATTGATTTGCCGTAATAAAAAACGGAGATTATGGCTCTGTTGGGAGGCCCATCATTTGAGAATAGCCGTGAAATTGGATTTTTGTGTAGAGCTAGAAAGAGTCAATTTTATGGACTCCGAAGCCACTTTTGACTGATAATAAGTGTCGGAGCAAGTATTGTCTGTTGGCAAACGTGGCTTTTTTTCCTTTTTAATTATTTCCTGTGTGGGAGTGTCATACTGCTGAGAGAGACAAAGGGAAGGAGAAAGAGAGAGAGAGAAAGAGAAAGAAAGGGGGAGGGAGGAGAGAGAGAGAGAAAGAGAAGAAAGCAAGAGAAAGAAAGAGGAAAGAGCGAGACAAAGAAAAAGAGTGAGAGAGGAAGAGAAAGAGAGAAAGAAAAAGAAGGAAAGAAAGAAAGGATTTAGCCCACCTTCAACCAGATCACAGTAGACCAGTGTTTTTCAACCTTGTCCCTTTAAGTCCTGTGGACTTCAACACCCAGAATTCCTCAGCCACCTAAGAATACGGGCTGGGGAATTCTGGGAGTTAAAGTCCACAGGTCTTGAAGTTGCCATGGTTGAGAAACGCTACCGTAAGCTGTGAGCTGGGATAGGTGAGCGTTATCATCCCAGGACAGAACTGGAACATTTTAGCTGCACAGGGGGTCTCCAAGCTTGGCAACTTTAAGACTTGTGGACTTCAACTCCCAGAATTCCCCAGTCAACCATGCATGATCAGCTTTGGCTGAGGGGATTCTGGGAGCTGAAGTCCACAAGTCTTTAAAGTTGCCAAGATTGGAGACCCCTGTTTTAGCAGAAATCTAGAATCCTCTTTGGTCTTTGAGCAAGGCGGAGTGTGGGGTGAGTGGACAGAAGCTCAGCTTCTCACCTGCAAAAGGAGGCCACAGAGGTCAGGGAGGAAATAGCCACTCCCTATGCGGATTCTCTTTGTCCGTCTTCCCTGCAATATTGACAAATCTCTCTAGGAACTTGGAGGCTGCAATTGGTTTTATAAAGCCAGGAAGCAGGAGCTTGCCCCCCCCCCCTTACTTTGGGAATCTAAAGTTGAGTCCAAACTTTTCTCGTTCTGTTGCCAAACTTAAGTTAGCATTTCTGGAGAAGAAAGGAGGGTTATTTTGGAAGCCCCAGCTCTGTTCTTCCACCCTCCGTTATTTAAGGCTGCTTCTGCCGGGTAATTGTGCACTGTCTGTGTGTCATGCTGTGGCTTGGATCACCCTTGGCTGGGGCTGAAGGCTTGCCGTTATTTATTTTTTTCCCCCTCTCCAGTGGAGGCTTTGCCAAAAATAAAAATAAAATCCCACCGCTGAGTCATGTCTGCTCATGACAATTTATGATTTCCCTGGGAAGCCTTATGTGTAAGCAAGCGGTTCCCCACTTGTTCAACTCAGAGGACCTGTGGAGCCTGTGGGCTTGGCCAAGCAACATTTTGAGGTTTTCGGCAGGTGTCTGTCTTTGCATGCATGCGCAGTGTGGAAGTGTGTAGTTTAAAAAGATTGCCGCAACCCTTTTGGGTCTCAAATGGAACCCAATGCACTGCGGCTTCTCCTTTGGAGAGATTGGAAATTGTACGACGGACTGACTCCCAAAATTGAGGAAATGAGTTCTTAAAACGTTTTTTTTTTATTTTTAATTTGTTTTATCCTGCCTTTATTATATAAATAACTCAAGGCAGCAATCGTACTTAAAACTCCTTCCTCCTCCTATTTTCCCACCACAACAACCCTGTGAGGTTGAGCTGGGAAAGAGTGATTACCCAGCCAGCTATCATGCCTAAGGCGGGACTAGAATGCAGAGTCTCTTGATGATTGGCCCAAAGTCAGCTGTCATGCCTAAGGCGGGACTAGAATGCAGAGTCTCTTGATGATTGGCCCAAAGTCAGCTGTCATGCCTAAGGCGGGACTAGAATGCAGAGTTTCTTGATGATTGGCCCAAAGTCAGCTATCATGCCTAAGGTGGGACTAGAATGCAGAGTTTCTTGATGATTGGCCCAAAGTCAGCTGTCATGCCTAAGGCGGGACTAGAATGCAGAGTTTCTTGATGATTGGCCCAAAGTCAGCTATCATGCCTAAGGCGGGACTAGAATGCAGAGTCTCTTGATGATTGGCCCAAAGTCAGCTGTCATGCCTAAGGCGGGACTAGAATGCAGAGTCTCTTGATGATTGGCCCAAAGTCAGCTATCATGCCTAAGGCGGGACTAGAATGCAGAGTTTCTTGATGATTGGCCCAAAGTCAGCTATCATGTCTAAGGTGGGACTAGAATGCAGAGTTTCTTGATGATTGGCCCAAAGTGAGCTATCATGCCAAAGGCGGGACTAGAATGCAGAGTCTCCTGATGATTGGCCCAAAGTCACCCAACCAGCTTTCATGTCTAAAGAACAGGACCAGAACTCACTGTCTCCTGATGATTGACCCAAAGTCTCCCAGTCAGCTTTCATACCTAAGGCAGGACTAGAACTCACAGTCTCCTGGTTTCTAGCCTGGCGCCTTAACCACTAAACCAAACTGGCTCTCTATAGTTTGATTTGCCTGGGGTGATTTTAGGATCGCAATATTAGATTGAATGACCAATCCCACTTTTAATTCACTAGCAGCCTGGCGATACTGATTGAAGGTGAAAAAGGGAACCGTGTTAGATGTATGAACACACAGTTAATTTTCCCTGAGAAAGGGTTAACTCTGAGTCGCGACTCTTGGCTGAAATCCCAGATGGAAAACCTGTTGGCTTTGGGCAGGAACAAGGTGTGTGTGTGTGTTTGTTTTTTTGCCCAAGTGGGAAAAGCCAAGTCTGTGGGTAAACACCCCAAGGGCGACAACAAACTGAGTTCCCTGACTTAAGAAGGATTTTGCAGGTAAAGTGGTTCGTGGCCCTGTTTGCATTTTTTCTTTCTTGCTAGCTGCTTTTTTAATGGCAGTTTTATGAATTTCAAGCCTCTCTAGGAAGAGAAATGATGCCACAGGTAGTCCTCGACCTACGACCAAGATTGACCCCAGTATTTACGTTGCTAAGTGAACATTTGTTTAGTTAACTTAATGGGAGCATTTTTCTCATAGCTGGTTGAGACCCATGGTACAGGCAGTCCTCAACTTACAACACTTTGCTTAGTGAACATTCAAAAGTTAGCGACACTGGGACTTGCTACCATTTTTTTCACACTTATGACTATTTCAGGATCCACAGGGTCACGTGACCAAAATTGGCAACTGGTTCCTACTTACGACGGTTGCAGCGTCCAGGAGATCCCCTTTTGCGACCTTCCGACAAGCCAAGTCAATGGGGAAGCCAGATTCACTCAACAAATACGTTGCTAACTAATCAGCCTCAGTGATTCACTTAGCAACGGTGGCGAGGAAGGTCGTAAAATGGGGGCAAAACCCACAACAAATGTCTCGCTTAACAACAGAAATTTTGTCGATTGTGGTTGTAAGTCGGAGACCGCATGCAGAGCCGAGGTGGCGCAGTGGTTAGGGTGCAGTACTGCAGGCCACTTCAGCTGACTGCTAGTTCTGCAGTTCGGCGGTTCTAATCTCACCGGCTCAGGGTTGACTCAGCCTTCCATCCTTCCGAGGTGGGTAAAATGAGGACCCGGATTGTTGGGGGCAATATGCCGACTCTGTAAACCGCTTAGAGAGGGCTGAAAGCGCTATGAAGCGGTATATAAGTCTAACTGCTATTGCTATTGCTATGCATATTGAAGTTGAATTCCACCCCCCCACACACACATTTACCAGGAAGCCTCCAAGGTAGCTTTTCTTTGTGTTTGTTTTGCTTTTCCGCCTCAAGGCATGGCACACCTTTTCGCCTTCCCTGGCACTCTCCCTTGCATAACCTTTTTCGATTCCCCCCCTCCACACACCTCTCCTGTTTTATTCTCCTCAGCATTCCTGCTCCCAAGGCCCACAGCCTTTTCCCGGAAGCTTTTGTTGTTAGTTGCAAAGTCGTGTCTGACTCATCGTGTCCGACTTTATCATGATGGTGGCAGCTCTACTTCTGTAAAGTAGTTTGCAAAACACACACACAAATACACACACAAGCAAACAACCCCCAGCCTCTGGGTCCAGCTTTCCCCCTGGCATCTATCTGCTCCTTTCTTTCGTAATTCCTCAGGGGAAAGAGAGGCAGGATCTGAGATCCTGCTTTTTCTTCTTCTCCAAGATCACAATAACATTGTGAAAATAAACTTGCTATCCCCTGTTGCTGTTGTTGTTAGTTGCGAAGTCGTGTCCAACCCATCGTGACTCCATGGCCTTCCTGTCCTCTACCATCCTCTGGAGTCCATTTAAGCTCACGCCGACTGCTTCAGTGACTCCATCCAGCCTCCTCCTTCTCTGCCGTCCTCTTCTCCTTCTTTTGCCCTCCATCTTTCCCAGCATGAGGCTCTTCTCCAGGGAGTCCTTCTTCCTTCTCATCAGGTGGCCAAAGTCTTTTGAGTTTCCTCTTCAGGATCTGGCCTTCTAAAGAGCAGTCAGGGTTGATCTCCTCTAGGACTGACCAGTTGGATGACCTTGCAGCCCAAGGGACTCACAGGAGTCTTCTCCAGCACCAGAGTTCAAAGGCCTCCATTCTTTGGCGCTCAACCTTCCTTATGGTCCAACCTTCACAGCCATCCATTGCAACTGGGAAAACCATCGCCTTGACTAGACGCACTTTTGTTGTCAGGGTGATGTCTCTGCTTTTTAGTCTGCTGTCTAGATTTGCCATCGCTTTCCTCCTGAGGAAATTCGTTCTCTTCAGACATTAAAAAAAGAAATAGGGCAAGGTTTGAAATCCTGGTGCGTGTGGGAGGAAGAGTACGAGCTGTATCCTATTTTGTACATCTGAAACTGAGTATGGGCTTTGTGTGGCTAACCTGATCTGGGCTGCTTGCCAGGTACAGGTAACGACAGTAATGGGACCTGCCTTTTTGGCTCCCGCCCAGCTTCCTATCCACGATTGGAACAACATGGAATAAGATCCATCAAATATATAGTATTCTTTGCCAGTGAATAAACGCATTGAGTCATTGATAAAGTCTTCCCCAGCCTGGAAAGATTTTCAAAAGATTTTCAAAATGGTTGAGTGCTGCAAGGAGACATCTATCTTCCTCTTCCATAAATCTAGCGATTTCAGCCAAGCTTGGTACACCGATGACTTATTCTCTAGAAACAAATATTGTGGGCGGGGGGTAAGACATCCCTAACACCTGTCGGTGTGTGTTCTGTTACGATACAGCCTGTTGTGTCTTCAAATGGCTTCTACTGTACTGTGGCAAAATGGCTTCTACTGTACAGCGCAGTGGAGTTGCTATGGTAACGGCTTCACGGTACTCCACAAGGGGGCTCCCTCTGGTAAGAGGGAAAATCCAACATTACCAGTGTTAGCTCACTGTACCAGGAGCGAAGAATTGCAGTGGGAAGGGTGCAAGCCATCATCTGTTCTTCGGCTATCGGGGCCCTGCAGAATTCTGCTTTTTAAAATGTTGGCCTTGCTTTCATTTTGCAGGGATATTTTGGCCACGCGAAGGGTCAACAAAGGTTCCCCAAATTATCCTTGGCCCCATTGCTTCTAGAGACCGTCCCTTAGGTGCCATACAAAGCCAGGTGTGTCATCCAGACTGACAGATGTGGTCTACTTTTGTAAGAAACCATGATTTGCAAACCATTGCGGCTTGCTTTAAACAAGGCAAGATCATGAGCCACGATTTACCCAATTACTATGTCTGGATTCCCACAACCAGGGTTGGAACAAGCAGCAGTGACAACCATCTACATATTATATATATTATAATATAATTATATTATATAGATTATAACTACATATTATATGTATATATCTCCCCAGGAGAAAGGTTAGATTATACATAGATTGCCAAAGTACATAACAGTAATAATAATAATAAAAGCTTCCTGGTACATTGGAAGGGAATTTCTTGGGCAAAGCTGGTATGCGTAAACAGGAGAAATCTATCTTTTCCGCTTAGAAAGTTTTGGAGAAATCTACATCTGTGCATTATTTTTATTATTATATTGGCCTAAATTTAAGCCTCCGGTTTTTAAAAGTATGCTGTGTTCTTTGTTTAATTGTAGGTGCGTCTCTTGTAAGAAAGGTGTGTTTAAAGACTGCGGTATTTTCAGAACTTAATGAGGGTGATTAAACCCTTGCTTTAGTCTGTAATTCTCAGGAGCCTAAAAATATACGAAGCCACAGGGAGAGCCAGAGATAGGCTGGCAGTCCTCAGCTTATGACAATAGAGATCCGTTGCTAACCTAGGCAGTTGTTAAGTGAGGGGTGCCCGATTTTACAACCTCTTTATTTATTTTTTTTGCCACGGTTGTTAAAGAAATCACATGGTCGTCAAGCAAATCCGCATCGTGTCCCGTCCCCCCCAATGGATTTTGCTTGTTAGAGGCCAGTTGGGAAGATCACAAATGATGGCGATCACGTCTCACACAAATACACCCACAGACACAGACACACACCACTGCAATGTTTTAAAAACCTGCTGGTTGCCAACCACTTGAATTTTGATCATGTGACTGGAGATTCTGTGACGGTTTTAAGTGTGAGGACTGGTTGTAATTCAGCTTTTTTCCCCCAATGCCATTGTAACTTGGAATGGTCGCTAAACGAACCTTGCAAACATTAAGTGACTGTACTATAGTGTCCATGGCGAAACAGCTGAAAATACAGTATATACAGTACAATACAATACAATAGCAAAGTTGGAAGGCACCTTGGAGGTCTTCTAGTCCAACCCCCTGCTTAGGCAGGAAACCCTACACCACTTCAGACAAATGGCTATCCAGCATCATCTTAAAGACTTCCAATGTTGGGGCATTCACAACTTCTGGAGGCCAGTTGTTCCACTGATTGATTGTTCTCACTGTCAGGAAATTCCTCCTTACTTCTAAGTTGCTTCTCTCCTTGATTAGTTGCTTCTTGTTCTGCCCTCAGGTGCTTTGGGGAATTTGACTCCTTCTTCTTTGTGGCAGCCCCTGAGATATTGGAAGACTTCTATCATGTCTCCCCTAATCCTTCTTTTCATTAAACTAGACCTACCCAGTTCCTGCAACCGTTCTTCATATGTTTTAGCCTCCAGTCCCCTAATCCTCTTTGTTGCTCTTCATATTTTCCCACTTCAATGGATAACTGCACTTATCCCAAATGCTTTAAACTATGATTCTCTCTCCCACTCCCCATTTCCCCCCTCCCCCCCCAATCTGTCCTACCCCAGTGGCTCTGCATTACGTGGAAATGTCCGTTCGCTGTCTGAATCGCCATATCATTTGCTCTTCTTGCGTTGTTAATTTGGAAAAGGTCATTAGTTTAATTGCTAACAAATTGTGCCTGGCCAGCTGGTCAGAAAAAAACGCCCTGAAAATGGCTGAAAAAATGGCAAAAAAACAGCCAAAAAAGGAGCCACAAAACAGGCATGCGCACGCTGGCTAGCTGGTCTTCGGCTTTCTGGTGTTGCAGCCCAGGCACATGCTCACACATGCACGTAACATGTTCCCGTTTGGGTACTCAGTGCCAAAAAGGTTTGCATCACTATTCTAGGCCATTGATATTATACATTATTTGGACACTTGGAAAGTATCAGCTATTGCATTACAGCAGGGGTCTCCAACTTTGGCAACTTTAAGACTTGTGGACTTCAACTCCCAGATTTCCCCAGCGAAGCCATACATGGCTAGTTGATGAGGGAATTGTGGTAGTTGAAGTCCACACGTCTTAAAGTTGCCAAGGTTGGAGACCCCTCTTCTAGGCTGGATGAAGGGCCACCTGTGGGACGCCCCGTTGCATTTCTGAAACACAATTTCTCCTTTCTGGAACATCCGTCTCTCCAAACTTGTCCCACAGGTGGTTTTTCAAGAGCCAACTGGACTTTCTGGATAAGAAGAGTGAACTCTTGAAAAATCACCTTTGGGATAACCATGACCTGGACGACTGAGAATCTCCATAGGCATCTCCAAACTCGGCAACTTTTAAGACTTGTGGACTTCAACTCCCAGAATTCCCCAGCCAGCATGGCTGGCTGGGGAATTCTGGGAGTTGAAGTCCACACATCTTAACGTGGCCAAGGTTGAGAAGTATCAAACTGGCTGTCTAGCTGGCATCACATACATCCACCCTGACTGGGGAATTCTGGGAGTTGAAGTCCACACATCTTAACGTGGCCAAGGTTGAGAAGTATCAAACTGGCTGTCTAGCTGGCATCACATACATCCACCCTGACTGGGGAATTCTGGGAGTTGAAGTCCACACATCTTAACGTGGCCAAGGTTGAAGAGCGTCTAGCTGGCATCACATACGTCCCTGCTGGCTGGGGAATTCTGGGAGTTGAAGTCCACACACCTTAACGTGGCCAAGGTTGAGAAGCGTCTAGCTGGCATCACATACATCCACCCTGACTGGGGAATTCTGGGAGTTGAAGTCCACACATCTTAACGTGGCCAAGGTTGAGAAGTATCAAACTGGCTGTCTAGCTGGCATCACATACATCCACCCTGACTGGGGAATTCTGGGAGTTGAAGTCCACACATCTTAACGTGGCCAAGGTTGAAGAGCGTCTAGCTGGCATCACATACGTCCCTGCTGGCTGGGGAATTCTGGGAGTTGAAGTCCACACACCTTAACGTGGCCAAGGTTGAGAAGCGTCTAGCTGGCATCACATACATCCACCCTGACTGGGGAATTCTGGGAGTTGAAGTCCACACATCTTAATGTGGCCAAGGTTGACAAACAGTGCTGACAAACAGAGTCCACCAGTCTTAAAAGTGGCCAAGTTTGGAGAGCCTTTTTCTAGAAGGCTGTTTGCCCTCCAGCCACATAGATGACCCACTTCTTAACCCTGGCAATCCTTTCCCTCCTTGAACGTAATGGCTTGGGGAACTGACCTTAAAAACAGCATCCTCCATTTAGGAGAAGCTTCAAATTCATTGAAGCAAATCATGAAGTGCAAAGCTAGCAGTTTGCAGAGGCTTCCCTCCCCCCCCCCCCCCCGACGCAGGATTTTGATTAAAAAATAATAATAATACTACACGAAAGAGACTTCCCTCCTCATAGACTCGAATTCTTGGCTTGCAAATAAACAGCATTGAAACCAAAATGTGCAGAGAAGCCCCATCTTTGGAACTTCTTGCCTTGCCCAACGACGGGGTTAATGGTGGAGTTACCCTTTTCTGAACCGAGCAAGCATGGGGGGCCGATGGTGATCTCTCTCTGCTTCAGTAATCAAGGTTAGAGCCTAACCTTGTAATTAGATCCCTACCTACCCAGGCTTGACCCCATCATCTTGTGAGTCTCTTTGGCAGTTCCGGGACCTTGTTCAGGTTGGCTTGCCTGTTTTCTTTGGGTAAATATTTGTGCTTAATGGCTCTTATCGGTTTACATGCTGGTGCCAGGCTTCCCAGTTAATCACAAACCATGGTGCTGCATAATCTTGCAGAAAACAGGCTGGAGGGGACCTTTGAAGGAATGCCAGGCGCTCTCTCCTTAATAAGTAACAGCCCAAAGAGGGTTTCCTCTTGTGGGGGGTGGGGGAAAGGAAGACACTAGAGATAATGAGGGAGGGAGAGGGTGGGGAGAGAGAGGGTGGGGTGGGGTGGGTGAGAGAATTTCTTGAAAGTATTGTGAGCACTAAATTCACAAGAAGACAAGTTTGGTCTGGCGGTTTAAGTACTGACCTAGAAACCAGGAGGCTGTGAGTTCTAGTTCAGCCTTAGGCATGAAAGGCGGCTGGGCGATGTTGGGCCGATCACCAGGAGGCAGTGAGTTCTAGTTCCGTTTTAGGCATGAAAGCCGCCTGGGTGACATTGGGCCAATCATCAGGAAACTGAGTTCTAGTTCTGTTTTAGGCATGAAAGCTGGCTGGGTGATGTTGCGCCAATCACCAGGAGACAGTGAGTTCTAGTTCCGTTTTAGGCATGAAAGCTGGCTAGATGACTTTGGGCAAAGTACCAAGGAGACAGTGAACTTCTAGTTCTATTTTAGGCATGAAAGGAAGCTGAGTGACTTTGGGTCAATTACCAGGAGACAGTGAGTTCTAGTCCCTCTTTAGGCATGAAAGTTGGCTGGATGACGTTGCGCCAATCACTAGGAGACAGTGAGTTCTAGTCCCTCCTTAGGCATGAAAGTTGGCTGGATGACGTTGCGCCAATCACTAGGAGACAGTGAGTTCTAGTCCCGTTTTAGGCATGAAAGCCGTCTGGGTGACATTGGGCCAATCACCAGGAGACAGTGAGTTCTAGTTCTATTTTAGGCATGAAAGCCGTCTGGATGACCTTGGACCAGTCACTTTTTCTCAGCCCAGCCCACTTCACAGGGTTGTTAATTATGGGGGGAAATAGGAGAAAGGAAGGAATTCATGTATGTTCACCCACTTGACTTGTTGGATAAAAATGTAGTAAATAAACATATAAGCAAGGTCTGCTACTTTCCCTCAAAAAAAGTGTGGTCCTCCCAGCAGCCCCCGCTTGGCTTCGTATCTCCAGATTGTGCCCATTTCAGAGCTTTTGAGCTCCTGCTGAAGCTCTGGCCCTGTTGCTTAGCCAAGAGGACTTGCCGTTATCGATGGCGTCTCTTTCTCACTTTCTTTCCAGCCCAGAATGTGACTGTGGAAGAAGTTCTCACCGCCTACAAGCAAGCCTGTCAAAAGTTAAATTGCAAACAGATCCCCAAACTACTGAAGCAGATCCAGGTATGTACGTGCTTGTTCTTAAAAGTATCCCTGCCCTGATTGATTAGATCTGGCTGTTGGAGGAGGAGGAGGAGGAGGAGGAGGAGGAGGACAACGACGACTATGAGGTCCTTGGTGCTCTCTGAGCTTGGTAGTTTTCAGTGCTAGAAGGGGAGGAGGAGGAGGAAGAGAAAAATGGAGAAAGGGAAAAAGGAGGAGAAAGGGGAGAAGGAAAAGAGAAGAGGGAGAAGGAGGAAGAGAAGAAAGAAAAGGGAAAGGGAGGAGAAAGAAAGAGGAAGGGAAGAAGGAGAAAGATAAGAGGGAGGAGGAGAAAGAGAAAAAAGGAGAAAGGGAAAAGGGGAAAAAGAAAGAAAGAGGAAGCGAAAAAGGAGAAGGAGAAAGAGAAGAGGGAGGAGGAGAAAGAAGAAAGGAGAAGGGAAAAAGGAGGAGAAAGGGAAGAAGGAGAAAGAGAAGAGGGAGGAGGAGAAAGAAGAAAGGAGAAGGGAAAAAGGAGGAGAAAGGGAAGAAGGAGGAAGAGAAGAGGGAGGAAGAGAAAGAGAAGAAAGGAGAAAGGGAAAAAGGAGGAAAAAGAAGGAGGAAGGGAAAAAAGAAGGAGAAAGAAGAGGAGGAGGAGAAAGAAGAAGAAAGGAGAAGGGAAAAAGGAGGAGAAAGAAGGAGAAAGGGAAGGCAGGAGAAAGGAGTATGTGTAATAGGAGATAGTAGAAGTAGGATGGAAAACAGGAGAAGGAGAAAGAGAAGAGGGAGGAGGAGAAAGAAGAAGAAAGGGAAAAACCGAGAAAGAGGAGGAGGAAACGGAGGTGGTTATCTATTCTTGGGGTTTATTTCTGGCAGTCACAGCAAACCATTTATATGTGGCTGCCCCCCGAGGTGCAGTTACAGG
>NC_045552.1:3670465-3783443 GCF_009769535.1 Thamnophis elegans
TGCCAAAATGTTAACCATGTTGGATAATGAAATGAGAACCCCCCCCCCCAGCTCAGAGCACCAAGGACCCCAGAATTGTTGCCCTCCTCCTTTCCTCCCTCTTTTCTCCTTCCCTTTTCCCCAAACCACCCCACTTCCTTCGACCACTGATGATGTTAACTACCATACAATCAAGCTTAGAAAACATCTAGGAGCCCACAGCCCTCCTCCTCTTCCTCCTTCATAAACTCCCCTCCTTTCTAGGACTGATGATGTCACTTAGTGATGCCAGTGATACAAGTTTCGTGACGGCAGGATGACTCCTGTGAGGTCACTTCCTCTCTCTCCCCAGAGACCCATGGATAGAAGGAGGGCCCTTCTACTAACTAAGGGGTCTGCCTAGCTGGATTCCCCATTGATTCTCTCAGTGTGGGACTGACCTGCAAGCTGGTCCACTAGGGAGTGAGCAGGTGTTTTTTGTGGCGAATAGTAACCTGTTCTGACCCCCCTCATCCCACACCAACACACACTCCGAGCCAAAGATAAGTTACGGCATTTAATTAACAGACAGACAGGTCCTTGGCAGCAACCCAGCACAGATAAGGCCTGGCAGCAATCCAGCGTGCCAAGCTCACAAAAATGTTCTCCAACATTCATTCCTGTGTTGATTTCTGCAAGAGGGGCGTATGCACAAGCAGTCTTTTTATAGTCTGGAGAGGAGCCTAATGACCACCAGCTGAGTGCAATTACGTCCTGTAACTGCGCAACTGTTCCTGACGCCTAGTAGCTCTTCGATGGCGTGCATCCAGGAACAACTCACTGTTGGCATCCTGCTCACTCTCCCTTGTCTCCTCCCCACTGGTCCAAGGCTCAGGTGCCTCCTGGTGGCCAACCAGCCTCTCTGCGCCCTGCTCGGAGTCGGAACCCTGTCCAGGGTCCTCCACATCCTCCATAGCCGACTCAGAGGGCCCCTCGCTGTCGGAGTCTGGTGGCAGCTCCAACGGCTCCTGCTGGGCCACAAGAGCAACCTATTCCTCCTCCTCTCCCCCCCCCCCAACCCCACTCCCCTCTAGCACTGATGATGTTAACTTGTTCGGTCATGAAACATCTGTGAGAAAACCATCCAGCTCGGACAGCATCTTAACAATATCAATACTCTAAACTTCCTTCTTCTTTTTCTTCTTCTTCCTCCACCTCCTCCTTCTCCTCCTCCTCCTCCTCCTCCTCCTCCTCCTCCTCTTCTTCTCTTTCAGTTCTGGGCAGTCGATGAGCAGCCGGTTGGTTTGGAGAAACACTAGCTTTACTCCCTGCCTCCACCGAGCGATCCCAAAGCGGACACTGAAATACCGGGGCAACCAAATGCCTTCTCCCTTCCCAAAGAGCTTTGTTTCCAGATGCAACCCCCCCCCCTCCTCTCCCTCTCCCCCTGTCTCCCCCACCTCCCTTTTTTCCCCTTTTTTTTTGACATTCTCGACGTCTTCCTCCGAGAAGAGAACCGCCGTCTCGCAGGACCGATCCAGGAAAACCGGCCAAAGGGAGACCTCGAATCCAGAGAAAGAAAAAAAGGAAACGAAAAAAGCTTTTTGTACTTGAGACCCAGGACGAAAACTCTCGAGATGGAACGGCCTCGGTTTTTCTCCTTTCCGGAACACTAGCCAAGGGCACTTGCAATGATTTTTTATTTTTTCCCTCCCTCCCACTCGTGTTCCTTTTTCTTTCTTTCTTTTCCTCGAAAGATTCCCCGCAAAGTCAGGTTGAATTTTGGACGTCTCCGGACTTCTGCCGTCTTCTTTTAAACTTTTAAACGAACCAAGGAAAAAAGGATTTCAACCAAGTCCTGCGTTTTTGTTTTTGTTTTTTTGGCTCCTCCTCCAGGCTCTCTCGGTTGTGTCGCAGACCGAGGAGAGAGTTTCTGACAGCGCTGAGTCAAGGTGGCAGATTTGTCGTGTTGTCATGCCCCCCCTCCCATGCCTGAAAAACACACACACACAAACAGACACACTTTTCTTACCTTAAGCAGGACGATTCGAGCTGCTGTTTCTCAGCCCAGATGACTATTTATTTTTATCCCTCTCTCATCTCTTTTATCTACACACGCGTGCATTCATACCCTCTTCCCTTCCTTCGTCCGCGTCTCCATGTTTGTTCTATTATTATTATTATTATTTTTTGGGTTCGGTGTCTTATTTAAAACGGCACGGGAAGACTCTTGCCTCGAAGTCGGGCATTCCGGTCAGAGCGACCCCAGCGGGGGGCTTCCTTATTCTTTCCGTTCGTGAAAAGAAGGAGGAGGGGAAGGCTTCCCGTTTTTCCACGGGGTTCCCCCCCCACTCCCACGTGGGGCAGTTTGCCTTCCAGCCCAGGACACATGGTGCAATTGGGGGGGGGGGGGGGCGGCGGCGCAACAATTCCTCTCCCTCCGTTGCCCCGTAAATGTGAACGCCAGCCAGGCCAACATCTTCGATTGATTGTGAAAAGAATCAGGATTGCATCTTTTAAGGGGTTGGCTTTTCCACCCATGAGGACAACGGCTTAGGAAAACACTCCCATGGACTGTCAAAAGACTTGCAGGGGGGTCTGTATTGCGTGTGAGCGGGGGGGGGGGCTCATCCTGCCCGACAAAACTGACGCGAGAGCCGTTGTACGGACGCCGCTGGGTTCAGGGTAGTTTCGCGCCCCTCCCCATTCTTTTTTTCCTAATCCCCCTCCTCCCCTCGATATACCCCCATATACTCTTCCTTTAACAGGTGGAGATGGGTTGAAAATTGAGCTACATCTCACCTGGCCCTTCCAGAATTGCTCCTATCTTTCTCCCCCCCCCCCCCGGGGGTTTTCTTAAGGTTTGGCCCCGAAAAGCGGGGGAGGCTTTTAGAAGGGGGAAAGCAGGTGAAGGTGGGTCTCTCCAACTTCCCACCTGCGCTGGGAAGAAGATGTTGGCCGGACGTCCTGGTTCCGAGGTGCTCTGACAATCTCGGCAGGAACTGTAGAGCAGGGGTATCCAACTGTGGCCATTTTAAGAGCTTGTGGACTTCAACTCCCAGAATTCCCCAGCCAGCTCTGCTGTCTGGGGAATTCTGGGAGATGAAGTCCACAGGTCTCCCTAGGAGCCACGCCTGGACGCCTCTGCTGCCGACGGTGTTGTGGGGGAGGTTGGAACAATTTCTCAGGGAAGGCCTTTTCGAAGAACCCCACCTCCCCCCCAATACGTTCCCCTTCGAGCAGACCCTCGAGGCTGGTGGGCACTCACCCCTGCTCCCCTCCCCTCCCAACCGTCCCTCGGTTGGAACCGAGCAAGAGAAAGCTATACCAGAGGTGACGAGAAGCCGGAGACCCCCGGGGTGCGGATACCGTCTCAAAACGGCTCGTCCCTCCGAACGGAGCATTCCTGCCCATCCGAGGCGACCCAAAGACCAACAGGGGCTCCCCTGGGACAAGCAGCCATTTTGACGTGGTGGCTTTTGAGTGGGCCCACCGGGGGGAGCCAACTGGTGCTTGGACGTCCCTTCCACGGGAAACAAAGGTGGAGACCGAAGATCCTTAAATCTCGGAGACCAAAAAAAGATCTGTGGGGGAAAAAAAAAAACTTCCCAAAACTCTCTCTTTAAAGTCTCCCTCCAACAAAGCACCCCGTGAAAGAAAAACCAGGAGGGAAAGCAGACTTTTTCATCGCCATCTTCCCTCCCTCCCCGCCATCCAAAGCGAAACGGGCACGATGGTTATTTTTTAAATTATTTATTTACGGTACTTTTTTCGAGGACGCAGGAAAGAAAACGTTCTCCTCGGTTTCCTCTCCTCAAAATACCAGTTTTTCCTCCTCTCCCCGACCCACCCCCATTTCCCCTACAAAATGGACGGGAGGAGGTGAAGAGAGGGAGAAGCTAATTTACGGAGTCGGTGCAGGACTTTAAAACAAAAACACTTTTGACATCATTTTTTTTAAAAATCCGTGTTTGTTTGTTTTTCTTAAGTGCAATGAAATCTTGATCAGGGAGCATGAAAAAAAATGGCACTTTTTTTTTTGCTGCGTTGAATTTTGGGATTTGAGGGGGGGGAGAGGCACCTTTTCTGTCTGCCCCCCCCCCCCCGTCTTCATATTGACCATAACATCCTCTCTCACACCCTCATGCACACACACACTCACAGACACAATCATACAACGCTTCTTTGTAAAGGGAGGGTTAATGCATTCTCTCTCCCCCCCCCCCCCCGAATAAATAAATAAAACAATCCCTATTGATGAAGAATCTGGCTGCATTAACCCTCTGTTTACCCTTCCTTTCCATGGCACCAAGTTTGATTTTTGTGGGATTTCCCCTTTCTGGCTTATTGTTTTGTCATTTCTGTTTGGGGTGTGTGCGCGCGCGCGTGTCGTTTTATTTTTATGGAAGCTGTCTTCTATTAAATGAAAAAAGCTGCATTCATCACGTGCCTCCTTTCCGTGTCTTCTGATCGGACGCAAGGAGGAATCGTTCTGATGGCATGGCCACCGGTTTTCTGCCTCATTGTGGCCCCAGTAAACCAGGTAGCCCAATTTTCATATTATTTTTTTTTGAAAAAAAACGGGGTGGGGGACACACATTAAGACTATCCTGGTCTCTCTACTTGTTCTTTTTATTTTATTTTATTGGCTGGGATTTCTGGCCACCATCTTAGAGCAGTGGTGGGGAACTGTGGCCCCCTTCATGACTGGTGGACTTCCAGAATAGCAATAGCAATAGCAGTTAGACTTATATACCGCTTCATAGGGCTTTCAGCCCTCTCTAAGCGGTTTACAGAGTCAGCATATTGCCCCCAACAACAATCCGGATCCTCATTTTACCCACCTCGGAAGGATGGAAGGTGAGTCAACCTTGAGCCGGTGAGATTTGAACAGCCGAACTGCAGAACTAGCAGTCAGCTGAAGTAGCCTGCAGTGCTGCATTTAACCACTGCGCCACCTCGGCTCTGCCATGCTCAGCAATTCTGAGAGCTGGAGTCCACCAGTCATGAAACATGGCCCAGGAATTCTGGGAGTTGAAGTCCACAAGTCACGAAGTATGGTCAGCTCATGAATTCTGGGAGCTGGAGTCCACCAGTCATGAAACACGGCTGACTCAGGAATTCTGGGAGTTGAAGTCCACCAGTCACCAAAGGGCCATTGTTCCTCACCCCCGTAATCTAAGAGTTCAATAAAAATGCATCCATCTTAGTGAGGTGGAAGGGAAGAAGGCTTGGCTGGAGTTCGCTTAAAGTAGTCCTCATCTTACGACAGCAGTTGACACCAGAAACCCAGTCTTAATTCGAGACACCCACATGACTAAAGCTTGGGTGGATGGCTTTTTTTTTCTTTATATTTTTTTCCACTGTTATTAAGCGAAGGAAAATCAAGGACCACCTGTTGCTGCTTGAAGGCCTCAAATTCAGCTGCAGAAAATGCATGAGCCATTCAGTTTGACATGACACCACCACCACCCCAAAAAAAACTTGGATGCAAAAGGGGGTGTCTGTTCCCTCCCCCCCCCCCTTCAAGGACTTTGAGGTAACCAGAAGCTAAGCAGAAAGTTGCCTTGGGAAGAGAACCTTTTCACTTGAAGCTTGTCCCAGCCTTGTGAATCCGAAGTAACTCTAATCCAGCATTTCTTTAACGCAGCCTTGAGTTCCTCCTACCTGGTGGAAAGACTGGAGTAGAGGCAGTCCTCGATTTACAACCATTTAGTTGTTTGAAGATACCATGACACTAAAATGGTGACTTTCAATCCTTTTTTACACTCGGGACCATTGTAGCAGCGGCATGGTCACCTGATCAAATTTCAGATACTTGGCGACTGACTCGTATTTATGACGGTTGCAGTGTCCCGGGGACAAGTGATCCCTTTTGTATCCTGACAAGCAAGGTCAATGGGGAAGCCAGATTCACTTAACAACCGTGTTTCAAACTTAACAACTGCAGTGATTCACTTAACTGTTGTCGAGAAAGGTGGCAAAAGTCAATTAAAAACTCTTGCTTAGCAACAGAAATTTTGGGTTCGGTTGTGGTCGTAAGCCGAGGATTAAACTTTTACTTTGGTTTGTGGTTCTTAACCAGGGATAGGGACGGTTTGCAGAGACCAAAGTGTTTCCCTGCTGGACTGGAATATTATTTTTTGGCTCTTTGGCCCTTGACAAGAGGTGGCAAATAGATAAAATAAGTTAATTCTTTTCTTTCTGAAGATATAGAGAAGGGGAAAAAAATCCTTCTTGGTCCTGTACTTTTTATAATTAAGGGAGGCTCTAAGTAATTTTTGTGTTCTTGCACTTAATGGATTTATTGCTCTCGTGCCTGGTTGAAATAAACTTTCTTGAGAAAAACTCTGCATTTCCAAACTGTTTATTGCCCAGGGTTTGCAGCTCAAAATATGAACTTCCCAAGTCACATCTTCTCCGCACCCCCATAATTTGGGAAACCCAAATTTTGAACGCAAAGAGAGGTGCAGATTTTATACTTGGCTAGCGGACTGAATGAAAACTAGGATTGTAGGCATAAGGAAAAATGCATCGGTCAAAGAAATCCAAGGTTTTTTTTTTATGGATTGGGCCCATCGATGAGTAATAGCTCTCTCCTCTGTCAGAAGAATGGGAAACAACTTTTAAGAGGAAAAATAAGGGGGTTTGGGGTTCAGACATTTGCTATGGGATGGAAGCTTCTTGACTGGGAATGACCAAGTTGACTCAAGTTCCTGCTTGAGGTGTTCACCCAATCGTAGTTTGAAGAACTCATCCAAATGACAACATTCACACAACACCTTAAGCCAGTGGTTCCCAAACTTGACAACTTTAAGACTTGTGGACCTCAACTCCCAGAATTCTCCAGCCAGCTCTGCTGGCTGGAGAATTCTGGGAGTTGAAGTCCACAAGTCTTAAAGTTGCCAAGTTTGGGAACCACTGCCCTAAGCCACAGCTGGCCAACCCCATTAAGCCGAGAACTGTGTTTGACCGCTTGAAGATGTAAGGACTTCCACTCCCAACTATGCCAGCTGGAGAATTCTGGGAGTTGAAGAGAAAAATAGGCGATCTCAGGTATAAGATGTGTGAAAGCATCTGTCTCGATTCGCACGTTATCACCTTTAAAATTGGCTCTCATCAAGTTGTCTTGAACGCTCCCCTAGAAAAGAAAGACATCTCTGGATTCACACCAAACATTTAAAAAAATGTTTCTCCTCCTAAAAATAAGTTGCTCGCATCTCGGGTTGCTTCGATGAGACAAACCTGATTCACACATTGCAAAGCTGTGGTTTGTTCAGCTGCGGTTTACTGTAAGAAACCACAATTGTTGGTTCGCCCAATGAGAAAATAAACCAGTTACAATATCTCTTAGTAAAACGATGGCTAACCTTTTTGTGGTCGCGTGCCTTAAGCACCCACACTCATAATGCAATGCATACACCATCCTTGCGTATGCCCCACCCCCACACATGTATGTGTGACACCCCCCCCCGTGCATGCACCCTGTCTCAAAACATGCCATGGAAGGCCGCCTGTACCAACCTGGAAGCCAAAATGGGTTGTGGGGGCGCTGCGTGAGCCCCCAAAATGCAATGCAAGTGCCCCTCCCCCCTGTGCATGTGCCCCACCCATGCGTGCACACCACCACATGCATCGTGACCCCTGCACATGCACAGCAGACCCAAAAAGCAGCTGGCTGCCAGGAGGCACATGCGCATGTACGGTGGAGTCGGGCGAAAGACGATGGCTGGCGCACCTGCAGAAAGAGCTCTGTGCCACCTGTGGCATGTGTGCCATAAGTTCGCCATCCCAGTCTTAACCACAATGACTGGAGCCAGCCTACATGAATGAAAGCAGAAAAAATTGTTCGATGGACCACTGGGTGGTGCAATTTCCTTACCATGGAAGAAAGAATTTATTTCTTTTGTACCAGCAGATCAAAATACCTGGCATCTTTTAGAGATAATAACCCACCAACCAAACCAGTGCTCTTCCTTCCAAATGGCTCTTTGAGTGTTTAAGGTTGCCGACCCCTGGTATAACAGAGGTGGCGCAGTGGTTAGAGTGCAGTACTGCAGCCACTTCAGCTGACTGCTAGCTGCAGTTCAGCGGTTCAAATCTGACCGGCTCAAGGTTGACTCAGCCTTCCATCCTTCCGAGGTGGGTGAAATGAGGACCCAGACTGTGGGGGCAACATGCTGACTCTGTAAACCGCTTAGAGAGGGCTGAAAGCCCTATGAAGCGGTATATAAGTCTAACTGCTATTGCTATTGCTAACAGCAGAATGAAATGGCCAGGCCAAAGAGGGCCTGCCATCTGCATTAGATTTATTGTCCTGGGGTTGAGCAGTGTGGGAGGGGAGGGCCCCCACTCAAGCTCCTTTGGGGTGAAGGCAAGGCTTGACGTTCAGGTGGGTTGCTGGAGATACCCCCCTGGAAAACAAGGAGGAAGAGGAAGGGTCGAAAAGTAGATGAGGCTAGGTCAAAACATTTAAATCAGGGGTGCGTCCATCCTTGGCGTCTTTGAGACCTGGACCTGTGGCCTTCGACTCCCAGAATTCCTCAGACAGCATGGCTGTCTGAGGAATTCTGGGAGTCGAAGGCCACAGGTCTTAAAATTGCCAGGGTTTGACACACCCCTGATTTAAGTGGCATTAAAAATCCAGAATGTTAAAGGTGGAGCTCTCGCCTCTCATTCAGAAGAGCACCAAACCAATGCTCTTCCTTCCTATTTTCCTGAAGTTGGTTGATTCATGCTACTCCTCGGAGTAAAACTTTTGGAACATGTGAATGTGTGTAAGCTATTAAGAGGGGGTGCGAGTTCTTCTACAGAAGGGAGGGGAGATGCAGAGATGGATCACTCCTTGTTCGTTTTCCCCCCTTTCCAAAATAACCTTGTAGGTAGTTTTGAGTTGAGGCCTTTCCCCCACTGGCAAAAAACATCATCTGATTAGTACCACTTTATCATTACAAGAAAGATGTTGAGATTTTGGAAAACGAAGACGGAAGAGCAACTAAGATTATATTGAAGGCCTGGAGGCTAAAACATATGAAGAAGGGTGGCAGGATTTGGGTTTGGCTAGCCTACAGCTGTGATGGTGAACCTATTGGCACGCATCACCCAAGCCAGTGGTGGGTTTCAAAAATTGTTGGAACCTACTCTGTGGGTGTGGCCTCCTTTGTGGGAGTGGCTTGCCAACCATGTGACTGGATGGGAGTGGCTTGCTGCCCATGTGACCGGATGGGAGTGGCTTGCCGCCCATGTGACCGGATATGAAATTATGAATTAGTACTTAGGTTGGTCCAAGTAGCTATTCAGAAGTTAGTGGTTAGAAGCAATCGTAAAGCAAGATATGGAATTAAAACCAGAACTATTTTGTTGGCTATTGTAAAGGGAGTATAATATATATTTAATTAAACAGAGATATATAAATGAATAAATGTTACAATGTGCAGGAATAAATAAATTGACAATTAAAATCCAGAAGGCTTTGAATACTTTTTCACGTGGGATTGGTTTTAGCAATTGCCAACTAATGGAAACAGAAATTAGAAATCCAAAAGTATGAAAGAAAACACCAATTATGTAAGGAAAGGTCCCTAAAATGTATAAGGAAATATTACTAAATCATTATTAATGCGTAGATAACTGCGAGACATTACACACCCACCAGTGGTTGGTTTCAAAAAAATTTGGAGCCTCTTCTGTAGGTGTGGCCTGCTTTCCGGGTCCACTGGTGGAACCTCTTCTAACCGGTTCGGTAGATTTGACGAACCAGTTCTACCGAATAGGTGCGAACTGGTAGGAACCCACCTCTGACCCAAGCTATATGATTTTGAACCTCCAGATATTTATGACTTATGGATTCCAGTTCCCAGAATTCCTGAGACAGATGGCTCAGGGATTCTGGGAGTTGAAGTCCACAGGTGGTAGAGGAACCATAGTTGCCACCCCCCCCCCCGCCCCCGATCTATTCAGCTTTCTGTGTCTTTCTTGCTCCCATCTTTGCCACGAATGAAACCCTGCTAAATTTCTTTCTCCCAAGGATTTCCTGGAAGTTCACATAGAATCCAGGATTTCTAAGCCTTCTCCTCTGATTTTGTTCCACTTTTGCTGTACTTCTCCAGAGCCTTCAGCTGTCCCATCTTATATCTTATGGAATGGTCTAAGTTCACAGTGTGCTTCTGGAATTCCTTCCCTTCTTGAACAGTGAAGCGGAAATCTTTGGACAAGAATTTCTCAAAAAGTTTTGGGTCGCCATCCAAGGCCATGATGTTCTGGAGTTCCTTGTGCTTGGAGAACAGCTCATGAGACGTCTCCTCGAAGACGTCCCACATCAACTTCTTCTCATAATCATCAGGCGGATGGTCCTGCAGCTTCTCTTCCATGCAGTGGAGGATCCAACTCAAGCGACATGGCCATTGGTTGGCCAACATCACCCAACCGGCCACTTCACAGAGACGCAGGTTGCACCTGACCTTGGGCTGTTGAGTCATCAGCCTGATCATAATGGGGATGGTGTTGACGATCCTCCTCATCTGGATAATGACATCTGGGACATAACGATAGAGGCAATTTTCTTTATTATGCAAGCAGTGAAAAGCTTCCTGGATCTTTTCCACAGCATTGATCTGTTGATAGCAATAGCAATAGCAATAGCAGTAGACTTATATACCGCTTCATAGGGCTTTCAGCCCTCTCTAAGCGGTTTACAGAGAGTCAGCATATTGCCCCCAACAATCTGGGTCCTCATTTTACCCACCTCGGAAGGATGGAAGGCTGAGTCAACCCTGAGCCGGTGAGATTTGAACCGCTGAACTGCTGATCTAGCAGTAGCCTGCAGTGCTGCATTTAACCACTGCGCCACCTTGGCTCTCGACTTCCTTCGCCATGTACCACACTTCTTCATCGTTCATACCTGGGTCCATGTTATTCAGGAGAGCTTCATGCTTCTTCAAGATCTTCTTCAAAGAATGCAACTTGGAGTTGATGGTGATTCCCGGGATGGAGAAGGGAAGCGTCACGGTGCGGTTGAGGTACAGGTAGCCGTTGTCCACCATTCCCTTCATGCTGCTAGCCTGCTCCATGCAAGAAACGAGGACGCAGGGATCAACCGCCAGGATGAAGATGAAGGGGGCGTCCCTGTAGGAAAGGAGAATGTTGATGGCGTTCAACACCCCAACCACCTGTTCAGGGTGGCATATATCTAAACCTGTAATCTCAAAGACAACCCTCAATCGCCGATCTTTGAAGATCTCCATGTAGTAGATAAAGCTGGTGAGGACCTCGATCTCGCTCTTCACGGTACTCATGAAGCCCAGCTGGCTGGTGAACTTCTCATCCCTGGTCATGCTCTCGATCTTCTTCTTCTGGCTGATGATCAAGTGCTTAATCACAGGAGCGATGGCGATAACGAGGCCTGAGCCCAAGATGGCAGCAATTCCGCTGCCAAGGTACTTCAAGAGTGTGCCATCCCTTATCCCTGGCACGAGGAAGGCGGCAGCAGCCAGGCCTGCGCCAGCTAGCAAAGTGATCATGACAAGTCCTCCAGTGATACAACACATTTTCCTTTTAAGCCTCCACTTATCTTGGGTGGATTCTGAGGCGAATTGCCGACGGCTTCCCACCACGTAGTATAAACTTAGGGGAAGAGGACCGAAGTGGTGGCGGATATGGTCACACAGAGTGGTAACCAACCCTGCCCACAACTGGTTGCTGCAGGCATGCTCCCATGCACTGAATTTTATGTAGAGGAACTTGATGATTTTTCTTAAGGGCTGCACCTTGCTGACTACCGGTGTGTAGAACATGATGTACCAGAGGAGGGAAAGGTAGCTCATCCCACGTCGGAGTCTGGACTTTTGCCTTTCTCTGGATACTTCACGCATGAGTCCTGCAAAAAATGAGTTCAGAAGATCTGCCAAGTTCTCAAGGACCTTCTCTCTAGAGAAGAGAACATTTGCAGCTCAGGGTTGAAAGGTGGCGTCCTTGGTGCTCTCTGAGCTTAGTGGTTTTCTTGCAAGTTTTTCATAATCCAATTAAGTAACATCATCAGATGATGTTGCCTGGGTAATAAAACATCTGGAAAAAAAACCCACCAAGCTCAACGAGCACTAAGGACCACACGGTTCTCCCTCCGCTTCCTCCTCTCCTTTTCCTCCTCCTCCTTTCCATCTCCTCCTCTTCGCTCTCCCTTCTCTATCTCCTCCTCCTCCTCTTCTCTATCTCCTCCTCCTTCTCTTCCATCTCCTACTCCTTCACCTCCTCCTCTCTCCTCCTCCTCTATCTTCTCCTCCTCCTTTCCATCTCCTCCTCCTTCTCTTCCATCTCCTACTCCTTCACCTCCTTCTCTATCTCCTCCTCCTTTCCATCTCCCCTTCTCCTCCCCTCCCTCCTCTATCTCCTCCTCCTCCTCCTCCTCTCCTCCATCTCCTCCTCCTTCTCTTCCATCTCCTACTCCTTCACCTCCTCCTTCACCTCCTCCTCTATCTCCTCCTCCTCTATTTTCTCCTCCTCCTTTCCATCTCCTCCTCCTCGCTCTCCCTTCTCTATCTCCTCCTCCTCCTCTCCTTTATCTCCTCCTTCTTCTCTTCCATCTCCTACTCCTTCACCTCCTCTATCTCCTCCTCCTCTATCTCCTCCTCCTCCTTTCCATCTCCGCCTCCTCCTCTTCCATCTCCTACTCCTTCACCTCCTCCTCTATCTCCTTTCCATCTCCCCTCCTCCTCCCCTCCCTTCTCTATCTCCTCCTCCTCTCTTCCTCCTCTTCCTCTCCTCCATCTCCTCCTCCTTCTCTTCCATCTCCTCCTCCTTCACCTCCTCCTCCTCCATCTCCTCCTCCTTTCCATCTCCCCCTCCTCCTCCCCTCCCTTCTCTATCTCCTCCTCCTCTCTTCCTCCTCTTCCTCTCCTCCATCTCCTCCTCCTTCTCTTCCATCTCCTCCTCCTTCACCTCCTCCTCCTCCATCTCCTCCTCCTTTCCATCTCCCCCTCCTCCTCCCCTCCCTTCTCTATCTCCTCCTTCTCCATCTCCTCTTCCTCCTCTTCCATCTCCTCCTCTTCCATCTCTTCCTCCTCCTTCTCTTCTCTCCTTCTCTTCCCTCCTTCTGCTCTATTTCCATCTCCTCCTCCTCCTCCTCCTCCTCCTCCATTTCTTCCTCCTCCATCTTCTTCTCCTCTTCCTCCCTCTCCCTTCTCCATCTCCTCCCCCTCCCCCTCCTCCTCCATAAACTCCCCTCCTTTCTAGGACTGATGATGTCACTTAGTGACGCCAATGATACAAGTTTCGTGACAGCAGGATGATTCCTGCGAGGTCACTTCCTCTCTCTCCCCAGAGACCCATGGATGGAAGGAGGGCCCTTCTACTAACTAAGGGGTCCGCCTAGCTGGATTCCCCATTGATTCTCTCTCAGTGTGGGACTGACCTGCAATCTGCTTCATTAGGTAGTGAGTATGTGTCTTGTATGGTGAATATAAGCCTATGGTGGCTGGCGTGGAAGTGTGGCACAAGGTCTTCAGTAAACAGCAGCAATAAATATCATCCTCAATCAGGAGATCTGAAGAGTGGAAAAGAGAAAAGAAAAAAAGAATGCCACTCAGTTAGTAAAGCACCAAAAAAACCTGACTTACGACCAGTTCCTGCACTTATGACCGTCGTAGCATCCCCTTGATCATGTGATCAAAATTCAGAGATGCGTATTTATGAATATATTCCAGGGTCATGTGAGCCCCATTTGCAACCTTGCTAGCTGGCTTCCAACAAACATAGCCAATGGCGAAAGCCGGATTCACTTAACAACTGCATGATTCACTTAATAACTGCAATGATTTGCTTAAAAACCACAGCCAAAAAAACCTCCCCACTTGTTAAAATCAGGCGCGACTCACTTCACTGCCTTGCGTAGTAATGGGAATTCTGGTCCCAATTCCGGGGTCGTAAGTTGAGGACTACCTGTAATATCTTCCTGCCTTAAAGGAGTATTTCTTAACCTCAGCAAATTTATGACGCGTGGACTTCAATCCCCAGAATTCCCCAGCCAGAGTTATTTAAAGATGGATGGACTTCCATCCCCAGCATGATGGGGCTGGGGAATTCTGGGAGTTGAAGTCCACACGTTGCCAAGACTGAGAAATGCTCTTAGCCTAAAGCATCACTATGGAAAAACCATCCCTGACAGGCCTTTTGGTCCCCAAAGATCTGCCAGAAAAAAAATATATTTAAAATTAATTAGGATAATTATCTTGTGTTACTCATCCCATTGCAAATGCCTCAGAGCAAAGCTGAGATTTCCTCAATATTTTTCCCCCTCAGGTGATTTTCTCCTTTCCAGAAGGCGCTGAGCGTTAAGCATCCGATAATTTTTGTAATTAAATTTATTTGCCACCCATCTTGCAGTTCAAGGTGACTCTGGGGAGCTTGCCACAAGATAAAGCACACCAATGCCCAACAATCATGACTATTAAAATGGATTAAAGTTGCACAAATTAAAAAGACACAGGCTTTTAGGCTCTAGGGTTTATTTGGGGTGCATTTTCGGCATGGAAAATCAAAATTTTTATCGGTGACCTTGAAGGCAGTTTCTGGGCTGGAAAAAAAAAACACGTGGTTTTGAACGGTTGAAATGTATCTAGTCTTGCTCTGTTTTATTTTATTTTATTTTTATAAAGTTTTATTTTTATTACACAGACAACACATACATAAAAACAACAACAAACAACAACAACAACAACAAAAGCATCATCACATACAGCATGTCGTTTGGTTACAGGTGTTTTAACATCCATATTCTCGAACAACATTTACCATCACAGATTTTTCATCTAGTATAACTCAATGCCTCACTTTCATTGCACAGTATATGTTCAGTTACGATTAATATTATTTCCCCCCCCAATAAATCATAGTTCCCTTACATTCTTGATTATCTATAGCATACCTGATAGTTGATTGGTGGAGTTATGTGTAATGGGAAATAGTGATATATGAATATAAATGGTTGATTAAAAAAAATATTTTCTTTCACATGGGGATTATATAAAGGTATAACAGTATACCTTTATATAATCCCCATGTGAAAGAAAAGATTATACTGTATACTGTTATCAATTAGTCTTGCTCTGTTTTATTATGACAGTCAAAAATGTCAAGATGGCAGCCGTGAGGGTTGAACATCTGCCTGATTTTTTTATGGACACTAAACAGTGGTGTCTTTGAAGATCAATTCCATTGTTACTCAACTTAATAAAATGTGTAGGGTGGTGTAGGGTTTCCTGCCTAAGCAGGGGGCTGGACTAGAAGACCTCTAAGGTCCTTTCCAACTCTGTTATTCCTATTCTATTCTATTCTATTCTATTCCATTCTATTCTATTCTAAATCTTTTGGCTAGCCCCTCCTTGTATTCTGAATTTCTTCTAAATGAATGAAATCTGGATTTACAGCGTAGCTTACATTCTTACATACAGGAGCAATTTTTGAACTATCTATGTAAACGTTTGGGGGAAAAAAGAGGTTTTTTTTCCCCCTTATCATGCGGACTCCCCCAAATTTGATCCTTTCCAAATTTCCCCTTCTTGCATGCAGAAATGTAGCTTTGTGAGGAACACCACTTCCTTAGCAGCTAGTTTCCTACTTGCAAGGAATGTTGATGTAGAGAGAGTACGTGTCTCTCAGAAAACCGCACGCTCGACCTGCAGCCTGAAATTTTATCTCAAGCGTGGATCAATTCGCCCTGATGAATTTATAAACCTAATTACAGTGATGAGAAACTAGGATAATTGTATGTTTTGGTTTATATTTTGAAATCGTATATTATTCCACCACATTAGTGGTGGAAAGATAAAAGGGAGGGGAAGTCCCTCAATCATTAACAACTTGACACAGCAATTTCCCGCCCCCCCTCACCCACTTAAAAAATGTGTCTCATTAAGGTGAGGTAAGGTAAGAGTTGATTGAGAACAATATTCACAAATGTCTTTGCAAATAAACTTACGAGCCTGCAGGAATAGAGAGGATCTAATTCTGCACCAAAATAAACACCAAAACTCCTCAATTTACAACCTCAGTGGAGCCTGGCAATTAAGGTCGTTAAATGATGACAGTTGTACAGTCAGTTATCACTATGCAACCTTTTTTTTCAGTGGTCATTAAGTGAAACCGATGAATTCCAAGGGATGCGGTGGCTCAGTGGCTAAGATGATGAGCTTGTCTATCAGAAAGGTCAGCAATTCGGTGGTTTGAATCCCTAGAACCGCATAACCTAGGGAGCTCCCGTTACTTGTCCCAGCTTCTGCCAACCTAGCAGTTCGAAAGAACATAAAAAATGCAAGTAGAAAAAATAGGGACCACCTTTGGTGGGATGGTAACAGCGTTCCGTGCGCCTTCGGTGTTGAGTCATGCCGGCCACATGACCATGGAGAACGTCTTCGGACAGCGCTGGCTCTTCGGCTTTGAAACGGAGATGAGCACTGCCCTCTAGAGTTGGGAACGACTAACACATATGTGCAAGGGGAACCTGTACCTTTTACCTTACAAGTTCCCCGTTTTCATTTCATTACATACTGAACCAGTGAACCAAGTTTTGTGATGACTTGTACTCTCAAAGTGTGTGACTTTAAATTCCCATCTTATTGAAAATCAATGCTGTTTTAAAAAAATGCAATAGGAGATTTAAAAAGCCAAAGGCAAGCCATACCATTATCTTTGCTTTTCAAAAATGTTTCCCCCAGATGTTTCCACCCCACCTCCTGCTAAGAAAATTAAACGCCTGTGATCTTAAAGAAAATGACAGGGGATTTTAAAGAAATCAAATTGGTTATAATCTAGACTAGAGTTTAGATTATGGTTGTTCAACCTTTGGGATTGTCTGAGCTGCACTGAGTGAAGAGGAATTATCCTGGGACACATTAAAATATTACGTATAGATAATGTATATAAATAACATTTTTTATTTATTTTTTATCATGTGGGGCCATATCTGTCCAGGGCTGTTTACGGCTGAGGAATGTGGGCTGGATCATATGCCTGGCTTGCAATAACCTAAAGCGATGCAAAAATGTGAAAAGCGTTATTTAACCATTATTACACCATAAGATGGGCTGATTATTTTTTCGGTTGAAAACTGTTTTATTTCATTTTCATTTTATACAATCACTTATATACTGTGCATTTAAAAAAAGCAATAAACACAGCTCATCTTCCACCATGGAAAACCAACATAACACTTCAATCCTCCATACACCCTTTCTTCTCCCCCTCCAACTTTCATTTCTCCCCTCCAACATTCCCCTCTTCTACTTCCCTTCCCCCCTCAGACATTCCTTTCTCCCCTTCCCTCCATCTCACCCTCCTTACATTCCCCTCTCACTCCCTCTTTACTTCTCCCTCTACTTTCCCTCTACTCCTCACTTTGGTGTATTTCTACTATTCATTAATCTATTCAGTTTATATTTTACACTCAAATTGAAAAAAAAGGAAAAAAAAAGGAAAATAAAAGGAAAAAAGCAAAAAAAGAAAAAAGAGCAACAGTATACAAGTGCGTTCTTATTGTTCTGAAAATTGAAACTATATTTCCACCCTCCCCCCCTCCCCCCCCCATTAACCCCCCTCCCTACCCCCCTTCCGGCTTCCCAGGTCCCATACCCGGCATAATTAAGATGGGCTGATTATTTGGCCCTATAAAAGAACCATGCCAGGGAGCAAAATAAAGCAATTTAAGAGTCACTCAAAGGGTTGCTTGCAAAGCCAGTAAGGAAAGACGTAAATTTAAAAAAAAAAATTTGAAAGAAAGCATTTAAGACATTATGCTACTGAAGAAAATAACTTCGGTTAATCCTGTTTGGAAAACGTACGTTAATTACTTTCCACATACAGGAACTGTTGCAAATGTTTGAACGGTTATCTAAACTTCCCTTAAGGAATTCTTAAGAAAAGTTTAGATAACCGTTCTAACATTTGCAACAGTTCCTGTATGTGGAGAGGAATTAACGTACGTTTTCCAAATAGGATTAAACCAACTTGTCTGTTTGTTTCAAAGAACTGATAAGCTACTGGATAGGTAGTCCTTGATTTACAACCAGCCGTTTAGTGACTGTTCAAAGTTACAGGAGCACTAAAAAGCTGACACACAATCAGTCCTCGTACTTATAACCGTTGCAACATCCCAAGGTCACATGACCAAAATTCAGATGCTTGGCAACTGGCATGTACCTATGACAGTTGCAGTGTCCCAAGATTATTTGCAACGTGTCCTTTTTTGAAAGCCCCTTAAATTAAATTTTAATGCACAGGTAACCTTGGACTAGGTGGCTCAGTGGCTAAGATGCTGAGCTTGTCAATCAGAAAGTTCAGTGGTTTGAATCCCTAGCACCGCGTAACGGAGTGAGCTCCCCTTACTTGTCCCAGCTTCTGCCAACCTAGCAGTTTGAAAGGACATAAAAAATGCAAGTAGAAAAAGAGGGGCCACCTTTGGTGGGAAGGTAACAGTGTTCCGTGCGCCTTCGGTGTTGAGTCATGCTGGCCACATGACCACGGAGACGTCTTCGGACAGCGCTAGCTCTTTGGCTTTGAAATGGGGATGAGCACCGCCCCCTAGAGTCGGGAACACGACTAGCATGTATGTGCGAGTCCTTTAATCTTGGACTTATATTCTCTACTGTCATCTGAATTTCTGTTGCTAAGCAACACAGTTGTTAAATGATCCGCACCTGATTTCATGACCTTTTTGGTCTTGTTGTTAAATCGCTGCAGAAGTTAAGTCCATCGCTTGGTCATTAAGTGAATCCATCCCCTCCCCCTTGCCTTTGCTTATAACGGCTGGGAAGGTTGCAAATGGAGATCATGTAACCCCAGCAGGTCACAACCACCGGAAATATATGCTGGTTGCCAAATGCCCAAATTTTGATGAGGTCACTATGGAAATACCGTTGGAAATCGTAAGTGTGAGGACAGCTGTCAGCCTCTGCTTTGCTGTTGCTTCGGCTGCCATGAAACGGGGAGGGAGGGCATGGTATTTGGGAGGGGTTACTAATTGTGCTGGAGGAAGGTTCTGGAGCTCAGCTGCCTGTCGGACTATGCATGCGTAGGAGATTCCCGCCAGGACTAACGGCACCGACATTCCATCTTCGTGATGCCTTTTGAAGTTATCTCACACCTGACACTTGGGAGAATTATGATTGGACTGTAACTGTGATGCCAAGGGGTGGGGAATGGGTTATTCTATATATCAATCGCTTTCGCGCCTAAATAATCAGACTTCGCTTCGCTATGCCTTTGATCATTTATAATTAGTAAAAGTACACTTGATTTCTACTCATGGAGTCTCGTGGTCTTCTTTCCTAATTATCTAATGGAGAGGTGCTGACAACAGCCATCAATCGCTTTTTGTAACCTTGAACAATTGCTAAATGAACGATTGTAAATTGAGGAATATTTGTACAAAGTTAGATTTCTGGGGAAGGAATGGCTTAAATCCTTGCTCCCTTCCATTTGTCCAAATCCAGCAGTTGTGAATTAAATGCTGAACTTACCTTCATCCTGGTATTTGTCGGCATCCTGGGCATCCTGGTTTAAGGACGGGCTCCTTGATTTTTGGCACTCCTCCATATGGGGCAGCCCGGCGACTTCCTCGTCACAGTTACTCATCACTTCTGGACCATCAACTGGACTTTCCAGGCAGATTGGAGGCTGCCAGGAGGAGATAAAGCAGGCAGGTGATTTAAGCTGGTTACCTGGGACAAATAAGCTTCTAATGAGAATGGAGGAACAAAATATGTTTATCAAGTCACATTTGGGATATATGCATTTGCAGCAACAGGGTTTTTCTCTCTGGCTTTTCCTTGTTTCCAGGTTTCAGATTAGAAAAACTGGGTCCATGGAGTGAAAAAAGAAAGAGAAAGAAAGAAGAAGGAAGGAGAAAGAGAAAGAGAGAGGGGGGGAGGGAGGGAGGGAGAGGAGGGAGGGGGGAAAAAAGGAAAGAAAGAAAAAGAAAGAAAGGAAAGAAAGAAAGAAAGAAGAAAGAAAGAAAGAAAGAAGAAAGAAAGAAGAAAGAAAAGAAAGAAAGAAAGAAAGAAGAAAGAAAGAAGAAAGAAAGAAAGGAAGAAAGAAAGAAAGAAAGAAAGAAAGAAAGAAAGAAGAAAGGGAGGGAGGGAGAGAGAAAAAATGAAAAAAGGAAGGGAGGGAGAAAGAAAAAATAAGGAAGGAAAGAAGAAGGGAGAAAAAGAAGGAAGAAGGAGGGAGGGAGAGAGAAGAAAAGAAGGAAGGAAGGAAAGAAGGAAAGAAAGAGAAGGGAGAGAAAAAGAAAAAAGAAAGAGGGAGGAAGGGAGAAAGAAAGAAAAAGAAGGAAGGAAGGAAAGAAGGTGGTAGAAAGAAAAAAGAAAGAAAAAGAAAGAAAGAGAGAGAGAAAGAATGAATGAATGAGGAGAGGTGTAATTTTGGTTCCTCAAGCTCTACAGCCCGCTACCTTCACAGCTGATTTCAAGTTTTCTTTGAGTTGGGGAAAAAAAAGATCAACAAAAATGAAAACCCAAAGATGTGGTGAATCAGAAACTCTTTTGCTTCTGATAGGCTGCAAATTGGGATGGCGAAATATTTCAGCTACTGTGTTGAGAAAAGAGAATGGCTCTAGAAGGCATCGGATGCAAGGGGTGTGGCCTGGAGATTGAAGCCAATAAGCTTAAAATTATGATGTTTCAATAACAAACATATTTCCTCCCCCCCCACCCCCTTTCCTGGCCCTAAGTGGCATTCTCTTCCAGAGACAGAAAAAGTTTGCTTACACCAGGAAGCAAATTGAATTACGACCTAAGTAGGGATCAGAATTTCCGTTGCCAAGGAAGGAGGTTGTTAAGCGAGGAACGCTCAATTTTATAACAATAGTGCTTAGATTTATATACCGCTTCACGGTGCTTCCCAGCCCTCTCTGAGCGGTTTACAGAGTCAGCCTCTTGCCCCTAACGATTTGGGTCCTCATTTGACTCACCTTGAAAGGGCGGAAGGCTGAGTCAATCTTGAGCCTGGTCAGGTTCGAACTGCCAAATGGCAGTCAGCCAGCAGTCAGCAGAGGTCGCCTGCAGCGCTGCATTCTAAACCCTCTCCCCAACGTGGCCCTCTCGGGGGGGAGGCAGAACAAGGCTGGTGGATACTCACATGTGCTCTCCTTATCTTCAACCGTCCCTTGGCTGGAACCAAGCAAGAGAAGAGAAATCCAGAAGCGGTGAGAAGCTGGAGTCGTCCCCCCCCAATGGCGCTCTCTGCCCATCTATGGAGCCACAAAGGCTGACCGGTGCTCACCTAGAATGAGCAGGCATCTTGACGTCGTGGATTTGAGTGGGTAGAAGAAGGGGACCCAATAGCCCAAAGTCCAGGTGGTTGGACATCATGGAGATCATGTTCAATGTAAACAATAGAAGAGACTATTGTTGTGGCGCATCAGCAGAACTGGCAGCAGATTCGGACAGTGAGGAGGTTGGCGAGGGACACGGGCCAGTCCTGGAGTCTGGGGAAGGCTCTGACGAGGGCTCTGTGTCGGAGGCAGAGAGAGGGGCAGAGCCGTATGCCAGTTATCAGCTGCCTTCAGAGTCAGACATCAGTGGGGCAGAAGAACAGCTGGAGCCTGTTCCCAGTGTGCGGAAGCGCAGAATTGCCGGACGAAGGGACCAGCTAAAGAACAAGGGTTGACTTGGGAGTAAAGCAGTGGTGGGATTCAGGCAGTTCGCAGCTATTTGGGAGAACCGGTTCTTAACTTTCTAAGAGGTTCAGAGAACCGGTTGTTGGAAGAAATCTTCTTTTGGTTTTTTCCCACTTTACAAGGCTAATCCTGTAAGGAAGGCAGGAAGGAAACATTCTGGTGTTGTTTCTAGACTAATTTTTATTGCCCTGCTTACAGAAACTGCCTCTCCGGTTAACCCTTATTACAGTCTAACAGCTAAGACGAAGCGCCCATCGACGTGAGTGATGTTGAGTTGGCCATGCCCACATAGTCACATGACCACTAAGCCCCGCTACCCACCTGGTCATTAGGACAGAGAACCGGTGGGTAAATTATTTGAATCCCACCATTGGAGTAAAGCCACAGGTGTGGACGGTGAATAAAGAGGTGCGAAAGGGGAGGGGAGTCTGCAGGAGATCTGTTCGTGACTTCTTGCCAAGGAATTGCTACTACAGCGTGGAGTTTGGAAGATATCGGCCTGGCAGCTCTCCAAGGCTGATAAAGGCCTGTAGTTGTGAAATCTCTTGAAAGTCTCTTGCCCGGGACTTTGCCGGAGAGGAATTCCCTTGAAAATAAATAAAAGGGTTTTTTAAAGAGCCAAGGTGGCGCAGTGGTTAAATGCAGCACTGCAGGCTACTGCTAGATCAGCAGTTCAGCGGTTCAAATCTCACCGGCTCAGGGTTGACTCAGCCTTCCATCCTTCCGAGGTGGGTAAAATGAGGACCCAGATTGTTGGGGGCAATATGCTGACTCTCTGTAAACCGCTTAGAGAGGGCTGAAAGCCCTATGAAGCGGTATATAAGTCTACTGCTATTGCTATTATCACGATGAGGAGTCGGCTTCGTGCTTTTGTGCTTTGTGCTTTTGGGAAGCCTAGTTCAGAACAACTATGTGTAGCTCAGGATTGGAATGAATGAGGGATCTTTGATGCTCTCCGAGTTTAGTTGCTTTCTTGCAGATGTTTCATTACCCAAACTAGGTAACATCATCGGTGCTAGAGACTACTTAGTTTGAGTAATGAAACGTCTGGAAGAAAACAATCACGCTCAGAGAGCACCACAGACCCCCTTGTGCTCAGCGCCCTCTTACTACTGCAATGCGCTCTACATGGGGCAGCCCTTGAAGAGCATTCGGAGACTTCAGCTCGTCCAGAATGCAGCCGCGCGAGTGATCGTGGGTGCACCTCGGTACACCCACGTTACACCTATCCTCCGCGAGCTGCACTGGTTACCGATTGGTCTCCGGATACGCTTCAAGGTGCTAGTCGTCACTTATAAAGCCCTTCATGGTATTGGACCTGGGTACTTGAGAGACAGCCTGCTGCCAATTACCTCCCAAAGACCCATTAGATCACACAGGGCAGGCCTCCTCCGGGTTCCGTCCACCAGCCAATGTCATCTGGCTACTACCTGGGGGAGGGCCTTCTCTGTGGCGGCTCCGGCCCTTTGGAACGAACTCCCCACAGAGATTCGTACCCTCACCTCTCTCCAGGCCTTCCAAAAAGCCGTTAAAACCTGGCTGTGTCAGCAGGCCTGGGGTCGATGAGTTCCCTTCCCCTCTCGATTCGTGTGGCTATTGGTTGTTTTTAATCCCTTGTATCTGTAGTTTTTGTGTTCCCCTTTCCCTTCTTGGGTTTGTGCACCACCCTGAGTCCCGCTGGGAATAGGGCGGCATATAAATAAAATGAAACTCAAACTAAACTCAAACTCAAATCTTGGAGGCCACTTGAAACGTCCTCAAAAATTTATGAAAAAACCTTTTCAGTGAGAGGTTTCAAATAAACAAAAACCTGGTTTGTCGAGCAATCTGTAAACCTGATTCATACGGTGCAAAGCTGTGGTTTACATTAACAAACCATAATGGTTGGTTCACTGAACGAAAAAAAACCTAAACCAACTACTCTTATCTCTTCGTCCAGGGTGGTGAGCCTGTCTACACCAATGCCCATGATCGCCTCATGCTCAGCACGGGCACAAGAGGAAAAATTCTTTGCTGCGCCACTGGGTGGTGTGATTTCCTTTCTATACAAGCAAATATTTACAGTGGTACCTCGGTATTCATCGTTAATCGGTTCTGGGGGCCACGAGGAGTACCAAAAACGATGAGTGCCAAATAAATTTCTCCCAAAGGGAATAATGTGGTGTCAAACTCAATTTCATAAAGGGCCACATCAATGTTGTGTTTGACCTGGGAGTGGAGGGGAGGCTGGCAAGGGTGGGCATGGCCAGCTTAATGTCCTACAGCCAGTGCAAACAGAGCCTGGGGGGACAGCAAGCGGCCCTCTCGAGCTCCGTTTTAACTGCCAGAGAGCTGCAGGAAGCTGTTGTGGCAGAAAACGGAGCTCGGGAGGACCACCCGTGGCCCTCACAAGCTCTGTGTTGACTGGAAGAGGGCTGCAGGATGCCATCGTGGCCAAAAACAGAGCTCGGGAGGAGTGCGCACGGCCCTCCCAAGCTCCATTGTTGCCGGCAGAGGTTAAGTGGATCTGGCTTCGCCATTGACTTTCCTTGTCAGAAGGTCACAAAAGGGGATCACGTAAATACGAGTCAATTGGCAAACTTCCGAATTTTGATCATGTGACCATGGGGACACTGTGAAAACTTGTGTGTGTTGGGTTTCCGAAAGATGTCCTAATTAATTTATGAGCCTCGAGCCGAGTTTCAAAGGAAACCCAGTCATTTATTAGGAGCGACATTTCGGCGATACCCAAGCGGAGTCAGATCTGACCTCACGGAAGTTACAGCTGAACTTTGCCCCCGTTTCCCCCCCCCTCCTTTCAGCCTGTGTCATAAATCACATTATCCAACTAGGTGTTCCAGCAAGATTAGAATTCCACAGCCTCGCAAGCCTGCTGCGGTAATCTGAGCTCTGACCCTGGCCGAAGATATGTGTGGAATGTGCTCCCCACTTTCCACCCATGGCAACTCGATAACAGACATGGAAGTGCTTTGCGAGATGACAGTATGAAGTTGTAACTTCAAATGATCACTATACGAATCGTCGTAAGTTGTGGGCTTCGTGCACCCCAGCTTCTATCATTTTCCACATCCATAAAAAGTAGGGATCATATCTCTTAATGACAACAGACATACCGAGGATCACCTCCCAATTTAAAAACAGAGAATTCTCCAAGAAAACACAAACTTCTGTAGCCAATATGAATTATTGTTTATTATGTCGCTGATGGATAGCCCAGGTTCTCTCAATGCTGAAGATGAAGGAGGGGAATATCTTCCCATTTCCCACCCACCCCCACAGCAACAACCTTGTGAGGTAGGTTTGAGCTGAGTCCGTCCCCGGTGCCGACCCACAACCCCCGATCAACTGTGAATTAATATTTCTGTTCAACTGTGAATTAATATTTCTGCATCTTTTGTCATTTTGCAGTAGAGCGATGCGTCTTTTTCTGGCTCGTAAAATATCAAAAATATAATCAAAATACATTTTTTTAAAAACCTTTGGACGATCCTTTCGGTTCATAAATATAATACTTAAATCTGAGAGCAGCCTGTAGAGGGAGTCCTTGACTTACGTCCATAGTGGGCACTAAAATTTCCATTATTAAGCACGGCAGTTTTTTTAGAGAGTCACACTCTATTTTGTAATATTTTTTCCCCCCTGCCACGATTATTAAGCAAATCACTTAAGTGAACTATTAAGTGAAACCAGGGGTGGGCTGCTGGGGGTTCGCAGGGGTTCAGATGAACCTCTAGCTAAGTTTCTGTGCAGTTCGCAGAACCCCCAAATCCTACTCCTCGCTCCCCACGCAGCCCGCACCGAGGCTCAGGAAGGCAAAAAACGGGCCTACTGGAAGTTCAGGAAGGCAGGAATTGGGACCATTTTGAGCCACTGGAGGGTCTCCGGAACCGTTTTCGCCCTCTCAGAGGCTCAAGGAAAGTCTCTGGAGCTCGGGGAGGGTAAAACACCACCACCCTGCCACCGCCGTGGTGCCGGAGGCCATGCCCACCCAGGAACCAGGCAGAGAACCCCTTGCTAAAATTCTTGAAGCCCATCTCTGAATGAAACATGTGAAGGTTAATGGAATCCTCCTTTCTCCGTTGACTTGTCAAAAGCTGGAAAAGTCGCGGATGGACATCATGTGATCCTGGGATGATCACATGACCAGGGAGGAAATGCCGCGATCATAAATGCGAGGAAAGGGTTGTAAATCAACTTTTTCACTGTCATTGTAACTTCAAATGGTGTTTAAATGCACGATTGTAAGCCAAGGAGTATCTATACTCCTGTCGGTCCCCACTTTTATGCAGGGGTGAAATCCAGCAGGTTCTGACAGGTTTTGGAGAACCGGTAGCGGAAATTTTGAGTACTTTGGAGAACCTGCAAATGCCACCTGGCTTCTGGCTGGCCCCAGAGTGGGGTGGGAATGGGGATTTTGCAGTATCCTTCCCCTGCCACGCCCACCAAACCACACCACGCCCACCAAGCCACACCCACAGAACTGGTAGTAAACAAAAAAAATTGAATTTCACCCCCTGCTTTTATGCCCCAAAAGTGCTTTTCCAAAAGGCAACTGGATTTTTTGTCATTTTTTTTCCCCTTTGAAAACTTTTCGTTTCTCACCCAAGAAGCTCCTTCAGTTCTTAAGGTAGAACTGAAGAAGCTTCTTGGATGAGAAGCGAAACCTCTTTAAAGAAAAGGAAAAAAAAACACCAAGAAAGCCCAGTTGCCCTTTTGGAAAAGCTCTTTTGTTGGACAACCGTGATCTGGATGATTGAAAATCATCCACAGTTATTTACAACTTGTGGACTTCAATTCCCAGAATTCCTGGGCAGGTGGCTGAGGAGTTGAAGTCCGCAGGTGGTACAGATTCCGTAGTTGCCAATCCTGATCTATACGGCCTTCTGTCTTTCTTGCTCCCATCTTCCCAGTTAAGTTGTTTTCACCCCAGCATCCTATCGTGACCCGTCAAAAGCGCGTTCCACAAAAGTGCGGTCGACGAAATCGCGTACGTGACGTTATCACAACGCGACGAAAAAGATCAAAAAATTGAAATAAAAATTTAATTACAGCAAGCCGATTCACATAAAGGTAAGGGTTAGGTTAAGGGTTAGGGTTAGGGTTAGGTTAAGGGTTAGGGTTAGGGTTAGAGCATTAGCGTTACGTTTAGCGTTAGGTTAAGGGTTAGCGTTAGGTTTTTCGTTACGTTAAGGGTTAGGTTTAGGGTTAGGGTTAGGGTTAGGTTTGGGGGGTTAGGGGAAGGTTTTAGCTTTATTTTTACATTTTTCGATCTTTTTCAATCTTTTTCGTCGCGCTGTGATGACGTCACATACGCGCTTTCGTCGACCGCGATTTTGTCGTCCGCGGTTTTGTGGTAGAACCGCATCCACGTTGTCTAAGCCCTCTTCTCTGAATCTGTTCCACCTTTCCTGTAGTTCTCCAGAGTAGCCAGAGCCTGCAGCTGTCCCATCTTATATCTTATGGAATGGTCTAAATTCACAGTGTACTTCAGGAATCTCTTCCCTTCTTGTACGGTGAAGGGGAAATCGCCGGACAAGAATTTCTCAAAAAGCTCAGGGTCGCCATCCAAGGCCATGATGTTCTCGAGTTCCTTGTGCTTGGAGAACAACTCAGGGCAGGTCTCCACGAAGACGTCCCACATCAATTCCTTCTCATAACCCTTGGGTGGTTGGCACTGCAGCTTGTCCTCCATCCGTTGGAGAATCCAACTCAACCGGCACGGCCACTGGTTCGCCAACACTACCCAACTGGCCACTGACCGGGGACAGAGGCTGTGCCTCAACAGGTGCTGTTGTGTCATCAGCCGGATCGTAATGGGGATGGTGTTGACGATCCTCCTCATCTGGATAATGCTATCGGGGACGTAATGGTAGAGGCAATCCTGTTCGTTATGCAAGCAGTGAAAAGCTTCGTGGATGTATTGCACAGCCATAGCATCGATCTGCGGTTGATCTTCTTGAGGCACTGCTTCTAAGTTCACCAGAGCTTCACTCTTCCCTTTAGCCTTGGTCACCCCCAACTCCATGTTCCTTGTGATGATGCCGTACATCAGGTCTTCCCGAGTCTGGAAGGCCTCGTGCAAGCAACGCATCTTGGACTTGATGCCGATTTCCGGGATGGAGAAGGGAAGCGTCACGGTGCGGTTGAGGTAGAGGTAGCCGTTGTCCGCCATTCCCTTCATGGTGCTGGCTTGCTCCAAGCAAGAAGTGATGACGCAGGGGTCAACCACCAGGATGAAGATGAAGGGGGCGTTCCTGTCGGAAAGGAGCGTGTTGATGGCGTTCAACACCCCAACCACCCGTTCGGGGTAGCACATATCCAAGCAGGTGATCTCAAAGACGATCCTCAATCGCCGACGTTCGAAGATCTCCATGTAGTAGATAAAGCTGGTGAGGACCTCGATCTCGCTCTTCACGGCACTCATGAAGCCCAGGTGGCTGGTGAACTTCTCATCGCTGGTCATGCTCTCGATCTTCTTCTTCTGGCTGATGATCAAGTGCTTAATCACAGGACTGAGGGCGATGACGAAGCCTGAGCCCGAAATGGCGGCAAAAGTGCTACCAAGGTACTTCAAGACCGTGCCGTCCCTTATCCCTGGCACAAGGAGGGCGGTAGTAGCCAGGCCTGCGCCAGCTAGCAAAATCACAATAAGGCCTCCTGCGGCGCAACACGTTTTCTTTTTAAGCCTCCACTCATCTTGGGTGAATCCTGAGGCGAATTGCGGACGGCTTCCCACCACGTGGTAGAAACTCAGGGGAAGAGGACCGAAGTGGTGGCGGATATGGTCACACAGGGTGGTGACCAGCCCTGCCCACAATTTGTCGCTGCCTGCATATTCCCAGGCGCTGAATCTTATGAAGAGGAACTCAATGGTTTTCCTTCGCAGGTGCACCTCAGTGATGACGGGTTGGTAGAAGACGATATACCAGAGGAGGGTCAGGTAGTTCATTCCTTCGGGGACTCGGGACCTCTGGTGAGTCCTATGGTATTCAGCTTCTTCCCTTCGGATTGATTCTTTGAGCATGCATCCTGCAAAAGTTTGTTCAGGAATGGTCAACGGAAGATCTGCCAAGTTCTCAAAGACCTTCAGTCTAGAGAAGGGAATATTTGTATCTCAGGGCTCAAATGTGGGGTCCTTGGTGCTACCTGAGGTTGGCGGTTTCCTTGCAAATGTTTCATAACCCAATTAAGCAACTTCATCAGATGATGTTCCTTGGTTGGGTCATGAAACATCTGCAGGAAAACCACCAAGGTCAGAGATCACCAAAGACTCCACAGTCCTCCTCCTCCTCTTTCTCCTCCATTCTCCTTCTCCCCCTTCTCCTCCACCTCCTTCTCCTTCTCCTCCTCCTCTTCCTCCACCTCCCTTTTCCATCTCCTCCTCCTCCCTTCTCCTCCTCCTCCTCCTTCTTCTCCTCCAGCTCCACCGCCCTTCTCCATCTCCTCCTTCCCCTTCTCCTCTCTTCTCCTTCTTCTCCTTCCCCTCCTCCTCTTCCTCCACCCCCCTTTCCCATCTCCATCTCCTCCTTTCTCCTCCTTCTCCTTCTCCTCCTCCTCCTCCTCCCACTTCTCCTCCTCCTTCTCCTCCTTCAGCTCCACCGCCCTTCTCCATCTCCTCCTTCCCCTTCTCCTCTCTTCTCCTTCTCCCCTCCTCCTCCATCTCCTCCTCCTGCTCCTGCTTCCCCTCCCTTCTCCATCTCCTCCTCCCTTCTCCTCCTTCTCTGCCTATTCCCTCCTCTTCCTTCTCTTTCTCCTCCATCTCCTCTCTTCTCCTTCTCCCCTCCACCTTCATCTCCTCCTCCTCTTCCTTCTCCTGCTAGCCCCCTTCTCCATCTCCTCCTCCTCCTCCCTTCTCCTCCTTCTCCTCCTCTTCCCTCCTCCTCCTTCTTTCTCCTTCTCATTCTCCCCTCTTCCTTCATCTCCTCCTCCTCCTGCTCCTGTTTCCCCTCCCTTCTCCATCTCCCCCTCCCTTCTCCTCCTCCTCCTAATCCCTCCTCCTCCTTCTCTTTCTCCTCCATCTCCGCCATCTCCTTCTCCTCCTCCGTCCCCCTTACTCCTCCATAAACTCTCCTTCTTTCTAGCACTGATGATGTTACTCAGTGAGGCCAGTGATATAAGTTCTGTGACGGCATGATGATTCCTGTGAGATCACTTCTCTCTCCCCAGAGACCCATGGATAGAAGGAGGACCTTCTGCTAAGGGGTCTACCTACATGGATTCCCCCCCTGATTCTCTCAGTGCGGGACTGACCTGCAATCTGGTCCAGTAGGGAGTGGATGCGAGTCCCGCAGGGCGAATAAAAACCCACGGTGACCGGGGTGGAGGTATGGCACAACGTCTTTGACAAAGAGCAGCAATAAATGTCATCCTCAGTCATCAGATCTGAGAGGGAAAAGAGAAACAAAAGGAATGGGGAATAACCAGAGAGTCCACATATCAGGGTCATTCAGCACAGCACTGAGAAAAGGGACTTATGACCGGTCCTCGCACTTATGACGGTCACAACACACACACACACACACCATGGTCATGTGATCCAAATTCAGGCACGCGTCTTTATAAAGGTTGAAGCGTCCCAGGGTGACGAGATCTTTGCTAGTCAGCTCCTGGCAAATTCAATGGGGGAAGCCAGGTTCATTTAACGACCTCACGATTCACTTAACAACAAAAATACTTGTAAAATAGGGTGCCATGTGCCTTAACGACCACCTTGCTTAGCCACAGGAGTCCTGGTCCCTAGTCTATAATCTCTTCTTTGCCCTCAAGCAATGTTTCCCAATCTCAGCCGATTTATGAAGCGTGGACTTCAACTCCCAGAATTCCCCAGCCAGAATTCTTTAAGATGGATGGGATGCATATATATATATATATATATATATATATATATATATATATATATATGTGTGTGTGTGTGTGTGTGTGTGTGTGTGTGTGTGTGTGTGTGTGTTATTTGTGCTGATAAATAAATAAAGGGAGACTAGTATAGATCTATTTCAAGCTATTTAGCTCTCATCAGCTAGCCATACCCTTACTGGGATTCGAACCTGTGCTGTATTGCATCTTAGGCAAATGTCTTAGCCATTGAGCCACAGGTCTCCTCCTTATCAGCTGAATATGTACCTTCTTCCCTGAATATATACCTTCTTCCCTGGCTTCAGCTATATATGTATACTGTATATATATATATGTATACTGTATATCATTTGAGAGTAATTAGGATAATTATCTTGTGTAACTCATCCTATTGTAAATGCCAGAGCAGGGCTGAGATTTCTACAGTGTTTTTTCCCCTCAGGTGTTTCGTGTGTGTGTTTGTGTTTGTGTTTGTGTGTGTGTGTGTGTGTGTGTGTGTGTGTGTGTAAGGAGCTGAGTCTTTATTTACTAACCTATTTCAGGCTTTAAAATGCCTAAATAAATAAACCTAAATAAACCAAATACATATGGTTATTTCTGGTGCATTTTCTGTATGAAAAAAAAGAAATCTTCCTTCTTCCAGTACTGCGCCACCAACAGTCTTGCTGCAGTTATTAAATGCAAAATCAAGTTCGTCTCTATAACTGTGCAATCAGTAATTATACCTAACAAGAATAACTGAGGGGTAAACTTTATCCTTTTTTTAAGAACATTTTGCATAATCCACCATATTTTTATCCAAAATGCTTTAACCTTTTTACAAGTCCACCATATATGATAATACGTAGCATCAGCACAATCACATCTCCAGCATTTAGGTTGTAAGTTCGGATACATAGAGGCCAGTTTTGAAGGACATGCCATCTATAAAACATCTTATAAAAGTTTTCTCTCAAATTTTGGGCTTGTGTAAATTTTACATTTCTTACCCATATCTTTTCCCATGTATCCAACGTTATTGGTTCTTCAAAATTTTGTGCCCATTTTATCATACAGTCTTTAACTAATTCTGTTTCCAAATCCATTTCTATTAATACATTATATAGTCTCTTTATATGCATTGGACTTTGATCTCTAATTTGTTTTAAATCTTGCTCTTTTTGTCATGACATGGTCATGTAAGGTCAAAAAAGTCAAGATGGCGGCTGGGATGAGCAAACCTCACCCCGTTCGTTCCATACTCATAAACAGCAGTAGATTAATTGCATAGTGACCCTGCTCTATAAAATTTTTGGGTTAGCTCCTGCTGCTTGTATTCTGAATTTCTCCAGAAATATGAAATAATTTGGATTTATAGCCTAGGTGACATTCTCACACAAGATAGCGGTGTTTGAATCATCTACGCAAGCTGGGATTTTGGGAACAGTGTCCCCTCACCGTGTGGACTCCCCAAATTCTATCCTTTCTAAATTTCCCCTCCTTGCGTGTAGAAATGTAGCTCTGTGAGGAGCAGCTAGTTTTCCACTTGCAAGGAATAGTTGTGTAGAGACTGGTGCGTCTCAGAAACCCACACACTCGATCTGCAACCTGAAATTTTATGTCAAGTGTGGATAAATCCATCCTGTCCAATTTATAAACCTACTAGCCGATAACCTGGTATTTGCCCGGGGAATTTATTTATCCTAATTTTGTATTAGGTTGGAGCCCCTTTGTGGAGTACTGTGAAGCCATTACCATGGCAATTCCACTGCGCTGTATAGTAGAAGCCATATTAAGGCAGTACAGTGGAAGCCATTTTACGTCACAACAGGCTGTATCTTAACAGAATACACACCCCGAGGGGTTTTAGGGGTGCCTTATCCCCGACAGTATTTATTTCCAGAGGGTAAGTCATCTGTGTACCAAGTTTGGTTGAAATTGCTCGAGGTGTTCCAGAGTGATGCTGGAACATACATCACACCGCCATTTTTATATAAATAGATAGAAGAAGATTAGAGATTATAGTGATGATGGTAGGGCAACTTTGAACTCTCTTTATATTTTGAAATAATCAGTAATGGAAGCGTAAAAGGAAGGGAAAGTCCCTACATCATTAAAGACTTGACTCATCACAGATTTTTTTTTTGTTTTCACCCATTTAAAAAATGTGTCTCATTAAGGTGAGATTTACTCAGGGTTAATTCAGGACGACATTCACAATTCCTTTGCAAATAAATGTGTGGGCTCGCGTGGGACTAGAGAGGAACTGATTCTGCACCAAAATAAATACCAGTAGCCTTCCATTTGCAACCATAATAGAGCTTGTAAGTAATGACGGACATAAAGTCAGTCTTTACAGGACCAGCCTGATTTTACAACCTCTTTTTTATGGTGCTCATTAAGCAAAACCTTTAAATTTCTTCTCTTGTGCCAGCATTTTCATTTCATTAGATTGATGAACTAAGGAACCAAGTTTCTGATGACCAGAAATCTAAGAAGTTCCCTTCTTACTGAAAATGAATGTTTTCTTTAAAAAAATTGGATTAGATTTATACGAACATACGTGGGTGTATACAAAGTTTTGTACTTCTTCATTTTGTCACATTCATGTGTAAATTGGAGGCGGTGACCCTTTGAGAGCCGTACGCCACGAAACTTCATTTTAATATACGCCAACCAGTGTATATTCAAAGTGACGATAAAGTTATTTATTCTAAAGAGCCAAATGCAAGCCCTACCATTAGATTTGCTTTCTTAAAAATGTTCTTCTGGAATAGGGGTTTTCCCCCCTACCCCTGCCCCAGAAAATTAAATGTCTGTTATCTCAAAAAAAAAAAAAAAAAAAAAAACTGAGTCCAAAAACCTGAGCCAAGGTGGCACAGTGGTTAAATGCAGCACTGCAGGCTACTTCAGCTGACTGCAGTTCTGCAGTTCGGCTGTTCAAATCTCACTGGCTCAAGGTTGACTCAGCCTTCCATCCTTCCGAGGTGGGTAAAATGAGGACCCGGATTGTTGTTGGGGGCAATATGCTGACTCTGTAAACTGCTTAGAGAGGGCTGAAAGCGGTATATAAGTCTAACTGCTATTGCTATTGCTAAAAAGGTTTTAGGGAATTGTTGAGCAAGTCAAAATGGTTATGATTTAGAGTTTAGATCCGTGGTGGCAAACCGATGGCACATGGGCCCACTGTTTGCGGCAGTGCTGGAAATTGGAAGAGCTGGGCTTCTGTTTTCCAGCATGAGCATTCGCACTGGCCAGCTGATTGGCGTGCGCACTTGGGTGCCAGTCCCTGGAAGACTTGCTGGCTGGCGCATGTGTGCGCCGGAAACCGGAAGTTTATTTCGGTGCCGAAAACCAGGCGCCATCCCTGGTTTAGATCATGGTTGTCCGAACCTTTGGTTAGTCTGGGTTGCACGGGGTGAAGAGTAATTCATGCAAAATATCAAATATAGATAATGTATACAAATAAGAGACTTTCTTTTATTTACTTTTATGAAATCATTTGAAAATTTATCATGAAAACTTAAAAAAAAATCAAGTTCAATTATTAATTTAAAGGAAATAGATTAAATAAACATTAAATTATATGTTGCATTCGATTACATTGACATGATAAAATATCAAATATAGAGCGTCTATATTTTTAAAACAGTCTAGGCTTGGTACTTGGACTAAGTACACTGTGTATTATTTACAAAAAAGAAAAGAAAAGCTTTATATTTCATAAAGGTACAGTCAGATCAGGGGTGGGTTTCTCGCTCCGTTCCAACTGGTTCGGTTGGAACGGGGCCGGCAGCGTCCTCGTGCATGCTTGCGGTGCACGCATCCGTACTAGTGTCTGTGCAATGCTCCAGCTGCTCCTGGAGGATCGGGCAGGCGCTGTATGCGTCCTGCGCATGCGTAGAAGCGCAGAACTCGTCAAAACCGGGTAAGGACCGCGGGCGGGCGGGCGCGCACTTCGCCATTCCTGGAAGTTACTTACTTCCGGGTTCGCCGACCAACCAGTTCGCAGGGACCGCCGCGAACCGGTTGAAACCCACCCCTGAGTCAGATAGCCAATGAAATTCTAAATGACATATTTAAAAATGTTTATGTATATCCCTCATTCAAAAAATAAGAGTAACTCAATAAACTAATGGAGATAAAAGCGAAAAAAAGGGGGGAAAAAACCATATCCCTATGCCTAAAAAAATTTCAAAGAGCAATTTTAATGTGACAGAAACAACGTACTGCAATTGTATTTGTTGAGGATGCAGTATTTTCTTTGAGAAAATATATATTCTGTTGACCCCCTTTCTTTTATTTTTGTTATCATCATGTGGGGCTGCATTACTTGGTGGCCCAGGTCACATGTAGGAAGCAAATCACAAGTTCCACATACCTAGTTTAGATATCGCAATAATAAAGAATAAAGAGATGCAAAGATTACTCAACAATTAAGAGGGACAATAACAGGTGGCTGATTATTCGGCCCCCAATAAAAACTGGAAAAACTATGTCATTGAACAAAACCTAGCAATTTAACAGTCACTGAACTGGTTGCTTGCAAAGCCAGCAAGGGAAGGCATAATGAAGAACGGAAGAGAAAACATTTAACATATTATGCTAATAAAGAAAATAACTACTGTGCGTGTAATCCAGTTTTAAAAGAATACGTTAATTACCTCCCCACGTACAGGAACTGTTGTAGATGTTAGAACTGTTACTAAGCTCTGCTGAAAATTAAATGCGCTCTGCTAAAATTAAAGGGGTTATTTAGGGAAGAGTTCTAACATTTGCAACCCACGAGCCTACGTTCGTCTCAAAGCACTCATCAGGCAAGTCCTTGACTTACAACAATCTGTTTAGCAAGTATTCAGAGTTACGACAGCGCTGGGGGAAAAAAACCTGACTTGCAACCGGTCCTCACATTTATGACTGTTGCAGCATCCCCGCAGTCATGTGACCAAATTCAGGGGCTTGGCAATTGGTATGGATTTACGACGGTTGCCGCACCCCGAGGTTATGGGGTGCTCAATGGCAGCCTGGGCCTCTGGTTGTGCTTTTTTTGACAGCCCCTTAAATCAAATTTCAATACACAAGTGGCCTTGGAATTATGACCTATACTGGGACTTGAACTGTTGTTGCTAAGCGAGGCAGTTGTTTAGTGAGTCGCCCCTGATTTTGTGACATATTTTGCCCAAGGGGGGGGTTAACGAATCGCTACAGTTGTTCTAAAGTAGGAAGTAAAGTGAGTTTCGGACATTAAGTGTGAAACCTACTGGGTCAGGCTGGACAGCCTCTTGGGACCCCTTTACTTCTGTATTAAAAAGCCACATAGGCAGAGTTGCAGCTTGCAAAAGAACAGGAAGCAAGGGCCTAACCCAGAGGTGGGTTCCTACCAGTTCGCACCTATTCGGTAGAACCGGTTCGTCAAATCTACCGAACTGGTTAGAAGAGGTTCCACCAGTGGACCCGGAAAGCAGGCCACACCTACAGAAGAGGCTCCAAAATTTTTTGAAACCCACCACTGCTAAAGGGTTAGAGGTGCACGGATCTTGTAACTTGACTGCTTTAAGACTTGCATGCTTCAATGCCAGAGTTCCTGAGCCAACGTGACTGGAGAAGGAATTCTGGGAGTTGAAGTCCACAAGTCTTAAAGCTGTCAAGTTTGAACACCCCTGGTTTTTTTTCCTAAAGGGTTAGGGGTGCAAGGGTCTTGGAACTTGACAGCTTTAAGACTTGCGTGCTTCAATGCCAGAGTTTCTGAATAGCTACTTGGACTGACCTAAGTACTAATTCATAATTTCATATCTGGTCACAAGGGTGGCAAGCCACTCCCACAAAGGAGGCCACACCCACAGAGTAGGTTCGAACAATTTTTGAAACCCACCACTGGCCTAACCGCAGAGTTCAATAGCCTCACAAGACCACAAGGGTCAGCTAAAGTTCCCTTAGAGACGCCTACTCAGTACCTACGACAAAAGGAGAAGTAAGACCCCCATCTCCTTATAAGGTTTTCTCCTCAAGGAAACCACTAAGAAATGAGTTAAGTGTTTCCGTGTTACGCTGCCTTTGAGAATGTATAAGAACGTGTGCTTTGATGGTGAAGGTTGTTCAGAATTTGCAATGCTAGCTATTTCGCTAACTTTCCAAACCTGGCTGCCAAATATACTTTTCCTGTATCCTGAGAAGTCTAAAGGCTGTCATTTTCTGCAACAGTTCAATGAATCACACAGTCCTTAAGTGAATCCATCTTCCCTCCATTTAATTTGCCTGTCAGAAACTAGCTGGGAAGGATATACATGCCAAGTGCCCCGATTTTGATCAGGTCACAATTGCTACAACAGTGGTAAGTGTGAGGACTTGCTAGAGTACCATTGTAACTTCCAACGGTTGCTTTGAACGGTTGTAACTTAGCAATAGCAATAGCAGTTAGACTTATATACCGCTTCATAGGGCTTTCAGCCCTCTCTAAGCGGTTTTACAGAGCCAGCATATCGCCCCCAACAACAATCCTGGGTCCTCATTTTACCCACCTCGGAAGGATGGAAGGCTGAGTCAACCCTGAGCCGGTGAGATTTGAACAGCCGAACTGCAGAACTACAGTCAGCTGAAGTAGCCTGCAATGCTGCGTTTAACCACTGTGCCACCTCGGCCCCAATTTTGATCAGGTCACAATTGCTACAACAGTTGTAAGTGCGAGGACTTGCTACAGTGCCATTGTAACTTCCAACAGTTGCTTCGAACGGTTGTAACTTGAGGTTTACCTCTACTAAATTTGATCTTTTTGGAAGAAGTGGATTTATATCCTTGCTACCGTCCATTAGCCTAAATCCAGTTGGTGTGAATGAGGTGCTGGGCCTACCTTTATCATGGTACTCAGCGTGGCTAAAATGGGTCTCCCGGCTCGAGCACAGGCACCCCGTTTCGTGGCAGTCCTCCGCATGGTGCAGTCTGGCGACTTCCTCATCATAGTAACTCATCAGCTCTGGAGTCGGTGGACTGCCAACTGAACTTCCCAGGCAGATGGGAGCCTGCCAGAAGGAAATAAAACAGGCAGGTGGTTCAACCTGGTTACCTGGTAAGCTTCCAATGAGAATGGAGGAACAAAATGTGTATAGCAATAGCAATAGCAGTTAGACTTATATACCGCTTCATAGGGCTTTCAGCATATCGCCCCCACAGTCTGGGTCCTCATTTTACCCACCTCGGAAGGATGGAAGGCTGAGTCAACCCTGAGCCGGTGAGATTTGAACGGCCGAACTGCAGTCAGCTGAAATAGCCTGCATTTAACCACTGCGCCACCTCGGTGTATACCGAGCCACATCTGGTTATATATGCATTTTATTTTATTTTTGCATTTGGTTTGTCAAACCCGTGCAAGATAACAGGTACAAGTATAAACAAGGAAATGATTACAAATAAATGGGGACAATGGGACAGGGATGGTAGGCAAGCTGGTGCGCTTATGCACGCCCCCTTTACGGACCTCTTAGGAATGGGGTGAGGTCCAAGGGAGACAGTTTAAGGTTGAAGCTGTGGGGGGGTTTGAGGATGCAACAACGGAGTCAGGTAGAGCATTCCAGGCATTGACCACTCTGTGGCAGAAGTCATATTTCCTGCAATTTGGAGTTTGGAGCAGTTTCCCTTATTGTTTGCCCGCGTACTATTGAGGTTGAAACTCAAGCAGCAACAGAGTTTTTCTCTCTGACTTTTTCTTGTTTCTATGCTTCAGCTTAGAAAACTGGGTCCATTGAGTGAGAGAGAGAGGGGGGGATGAAAGAAGGGAGGGAGGGAGGGAGGGAGGGAGAGAGGGAAAGAAAGAAAGAAAGAAAGAAAGAGGGAGGGAGGGAGAGAAAGAAATGAGGGAGGAAGGAGAGGGAGAAAGAAAGGAGGGAGGGAGGAAGAGAGAAGGAAAAAGAGAGAGGGAGAGAAAAAGAAAGAAAGGAAGGGAGAGAGAAAGAAAGAAAGAGAAAGAAAGAAAGAGGGATGGAGAGAAAGAAATGAGGGAGGAAAAGAGAGAGGAAAAGAAAGAAAGAGAAAGAAAGAAAGAAAGGGATGGAGAGAAAGAAATGAGGGAGGAAAAGGGAGAGGAAAAGAAAGAAAGAAAGAGAAAGAAAGAAAGAAAGGGATGGAGAGAAAGAAATGAGGGAGGAAAAGAGAGAGGAAAAGAAACTAAGAAAGAGAAAGAAAGAAAGAAAGAAAGAAGGATGGAGAGAAAGAAATGAGGGAGGAAAAGAGAGAGGAAAAGAAAGAAAGAAAGAGAAAGAAAGAAAGAAAGGGATGGAGAGAAAGAAATGAGGGAGGAAAAGAGAGAGGAAAAGAAAGAAAGAAAGAAAGAAAGAAAGAAAGAAAGAGAAAGAAAAAGGAAGGAAGGAAGGAAGGCAGTAGAAAGAGAAAAAAATAAAGAAAAATAAAAGAGAAAGAAAGAATGAATGAGGAGAGGTGTAATTTTGGTTCCTGAAGCAAATGAGGGAGGGAAAGAGAGAGAGGAAAAGAAAGAAAGAAAGAAGGAAGGAACAAAGGAACGAAGGAAGGCGGTAGAAAGAGAAAAAAATAGAGAAAAATAAAGAAAGAGAAAGAAAGAATGAATGAGGAGAGGTGTAATTTTGGTTCCTGAAGCTCTAGAGTCCACTACTTCACAGCTGGTTCCAAGTTTTCTTTGAGTTGGGAAAAAAGGACCAACAAAAAGAAAAAGAAAAAAGAAAGAAAGAGAGGAAGGAAGGAAGGAAGGAAGAAAGGAAGGAAGGAAGGAAGGAAGGAAGGAAGGAAGGAAGGAGAGGTGTAATTTTGGTTCCTGAAGCTCCAGATTCCACTAACCTTCACAGCTGGCCCCAAATTCTCTTTAAGCTTGGGTGGGAAAAAGACCAAGAAAAATAAAAACTCGAAAGTGTGGCTAATGAAAAACTCCTTTTGAACCAGGCTTACCATACTAAGGATACTAATTGGGATGACCAAATATTTCAGCCGCTGTATTGAGAAAGAGGATGACCTTAGATGGGATCAGATGCAGGCTGTGTGGCCTCGATATTGAACTGTGGGAAACGGGGTTAATTCTGATGATGTTTTATCAAAAAAACAAATTTGATTCCCCCCTTCCCTTTTCTGTTCTTGAGTGGCATTCTCTTCCAGTGACAGGAAAAGTCTATTTATACTTTGCTTGCTTTAGGACACAAATTGGGGCCAGATTTTCCATTTCTAAGTGAGAGATGTGCTCAATTTTATGACCCTGTTTATCGCCGTTGTTAATTCTATGCCAAAAACAGCTAATTATTTCTCGGTGACTTAAATTCTTCTGCAAATAACCTCTCTTTAAGATGAAGCTGTTGAGGAGTGAGTTGGACGTTGGCGTAAAAGAGCTACAGAAACATAACTGGGATGCTTGGGGCTCATTTAAGTCACTGAGGTTCAAATCAAATCTTCGTGAAAATATAATTATTCCCTCTCTGTCGGTCTGTCCATATTTAAATAAATAACCAAACAGTGAACAATCTATGGATATTTATACAGAAAAGAGTTCCACCGTATTTTGGGGACTGAAAGTACAATCAATTTTGGAAGTTGTACAACAGTTTTTCTCAGCCATGATTGTTTTAAGATGTGTGGACTCCTAGGAGTAGCTGGGGAATTCTGGAAGTTGAAGTCCACACATCTTAGAATAAATAACAGATTTAGAAGGGAACTTGGAGGTCTTCTAGTCCAACCCCCTGCTCAAGCAGGAGAACCTATACCATTTCGGACAAATGTTTATCCGATCTCTTCTTTAAAACTTCCAGGCTTGAAGCATTCACAACTTCTGGAGGCAAGTTGTTCCACTGACTAATTGTTGTAACTGTCAGGAAATTCTTCCTCAGTTCTAAGCTGCTTCTCTTTTTGATTAGTTTCCACCCATTGCTTCTTGTTCTGCCCTCAGGTGCCTTGGAGAATAGCTTGACTCCCTCTTCTTTGGGGCAACCCCTGAGATATTGGAACACTGCTATCATGTCTCCCCTGGTCCTTCTTTCCATTAAACTAGACATACCCAGTTCCTGCAACCGTTCTTCATATGTTTTAGCCTCCAGTCCCCTAATCCTCTTTGTTGCTCTTCTCTGCACTCTTTCCAGAGTCTCCACATCTTTTTTACATCATGGCGGCCAAAACTGGATGCCATATTCCAAGTGTGGCCTTACCCAGGCATTATAAAGGGATGCGAACACTTCACGTGATCGTGATTCTATCCCTCTCTCAATGCAGATCAAAGCACATGGCTGGGGAATTATGGAAGTTCAAGTCCACCCATCTTAAAGTGGCCAAGGTTGAGAAACGGTGATCTAGATTAAGATTATTATTACGCAAGCACGTTAAGATTTTTAATCCTTGAACTCTGCTTTACAAATCCCAGCGGGCGGGTCACCCATTTAGCAAAGGCAAGGCATCCATCCATGAACATCGAGAGCCCCCCACTGAATGTCTGCAGGAGACTAGTATTAAACATTTCCCTTTTCTTTCAAGAAATACATTGGAGAATTGGAGATTGGTTGCCTTTCTCGAGCTTTACTTTTGCTCCAAATGCTTCTGCGGTGCCGTGTGTGTGTGTGTGTGTGTGTGTGTGTGTGTGTGTGTGTGTAAGCATGCTGGCTGGGGAATTCTGGGAGTTGAGGTCCACCCAACTTAACTTGGCCAAGGTTGAGAAACACAGCCCCAACACATTCCTTCCAATTAGTTAAGGAGATTAGATTAGAGAAATGCTGCGTTGGTGGCTTATCCTTGGGGTTAGGTTGATCAGTCTGATCCAGAGGTTCCCTACATATGCCCTACTCAGAGGAGGAGAGCCTCTGTTGTAATTGAGGGCTGCAAGGAGGCCTCTGCAGCGCCTTGTGATGTCAATGGGTGAAGATATAATTGCCAGCTTCAGGTGTCAGGTAAACAAGATCTTCAAGGGATGACCTCGAACCAAGCTCAGTGACTCAGCCTGAAGAGGTGGCGTTGGAGAAGATTCCCAACCTAAACACGATCAAATCTTCCAGATATTGATTAAGGGAGCATTTCCTGTACTACCTCTTCCTATAAACCCAGCCAGAAAAGAAGCTGGATTGAAAGCCATAAATATAGGTACTGTGTTTCCCTGAAAATAAGACAGGGTCTTATTTTCTCCCCCCCTCCCGAAATAAGCGCTTGGCCTTATTTTGGGGGGAGGTTCCTATTATTTTTGAGGTGCAGGAGACGGCGAGCGTGGTCACCTCAGGCCTCCTGCTGTGTTGCAATATTTTTTTGGGGGGGAGGGCCTATTTTCGCGCATGCGCTTCAAAAGCCCGTCTGGGCTTATTATCCGGGGAGGTCTTATTTTCGGGAAAACAGGGTAGTCCTCGCGTTACGACCACAACTGAGCCCAATGTTGAGTTTGCTCAGCAAGGCACTCGTTAAGTGAGTTTTGCCCTGTAGTACGACCTTCCTCGCCGCGGGTCGTTAAGCGAATCCCTGCGATTGTTAACTTTGGTCGCACCGTGGTTACGCAAAGCTAGCTTCACCCATGGACGTTGCGGGTCAAGAGGTCGCAGAAGCGGATCGCGCGTGCATTGCAACCGTCATAAATGCGAAGTGTAGGTCGAGGAGTACCTGTAAGAGCATACGTAGCAACATGAGTACGTGTGAATGCTTGACTGTCAGGGATCTTGCAAAGCATTTCAACCTTTGACAGATGTGGCCAACCACTGGCAGAGTTTTGATGTCTCCACCATCCTGGCTGCTGCATCTGGATTTCATTTCATTTTATAACCAATCCTGTGGACATCCCTGGAAGATGCAGAGAAAATGAAACTTCTCCACCCTTCCACTTTTACTCTGGGGAAATGTCATCTGCTGAATTTGATATGTATGTATATCAGGGGTGGGTTCCTGCCAGTTCTAACCTCTTCTACAGAAGAGGTTCCACAAATCTACAGTGCCGTTTAGAACCGGTTCCAGCTCCCTCCCCCCCGCCCGTCCGCACATCATCAAGATGAAGAGCGAGAGGAGGAATTCTGGGAGTTGAAGTCCACAAATCTTAAAGCTGTCAACTTTGAACACCCCTGGAGTTTTTTTTTCTAAAGGGTTAGGGGTGCAAGGGTCTTGTAACTTGACAGCTTTAAGACTTGCACGCTTCAGTGCCAGAGTTCCTGAGCCAACATGACTGGAGGAGGAATTCTGGGGGTTGAAGTCCACAAGTCTTAAAGCTGTCATGTTTGAACACCCCTGGAGTTTTTTTTCTAAAGGGTTAGGGGTGCAAGGGTCTTGTAACTTGACAGCTTTAAGACTTGCACGCTTCAAATGCCAGAATTTCTGAGCCAACATTTTGGTTGCTAAGCAAGAGCGTTATTAAGTGAGTTTCACCACATTTTACAAGTTGGCCACGCCCGCCCAGTCACTTGTCTGGTAGGCCACTCCCACACAGTCACATGGCCAGCAAACCACTCCCACAAAGCAGGCCACACTTACAGAAGAGGTTCTAAAATAATTTGAAACCCACCACTGATGTATGTGTGTGTGTATATAGATGTGTATATAGATGATAGATAGATAGATAGATAGATAGATAGATAGATAGATAGATAGATAGATAGATAGATAGATAGATAGATAGATATAGACAGATAGATAGAGATAGATAGAGATAGATAGATAGATAGATAGATATAGATATAGATAGATAGATAGATAGATAGATAGATAGATATAGATAGATAGATAGATATAGATAGATAGAGATAGATAGATGATAGATAGATAGATAGATAGATATAGATAGAGATAGATAGATGATAGATAGATAGAGAGAGAGAGAGAGAGAGAGAGAGAGATAGATGAGATAGAGATAGAGATAGAGATAGAGATAGAGATAGATAGATGATAGATGATAGATAGATAGAGATAGATAGAGATAGATAAAGATAGATAGATAGAGAGATATAGATAGATAGAGATAGATAGAGATAGAGATAGAGAGATAGAGATAGAGAGAGATAGAGAGAGAGAGAGAGATAGAGATAGATAGATAGAGACAGACAGACAGACAGACAGACAGACAGACACACACACACACATTAGGAGATGAGAATTGGTTTTTTCAGAGCCAGCCCTGTTCTCCCTCTTCACCTGTTCTAAAAGAAGGAAGAAAGCTCACTATAAATAGCCCGAATATATAAATATTTCCAAACAGGGAGTTGGTTCAAGCTCTTGGCTATTTTTGATTCTCTGACTTGTGCCTTTTTATTTTTTCCTTTCAGCCAGAACAATGTGGCTTTGTAGCTGCTCGGTATAAATCTTGATCGTTTCATTGTAGCTTCTCTCTCTCGGATGCTCCCAACCCTGTTGACTAAGCCTTCAGATCTCTTACTCATAGTTTATGGGATATACACCACAAGGACGTGACTTTGCACGGTTCGTGACGTTTCTCTCTCACACAAGAGCTGTGTTCGTATAACCCTTGATTTGTTACTTGAGGCTGATGTTCACCTCGTTTGGGTGAAGGAATATCTGCAAGAAAACCACCAAGATCAGAGAGCACCAAGGACGCCTCGGTTTAACCCTGAGCTACAAATAATTCTGCTTTATTGGTCCCATAAGCCTCCAAAGCGAAATCTAGGAATTTCACCATCTAGCAATCTGTGTGAATCAACCTTGTATCCGCTTATTCTTTCCTGTATTTCAAAATTCCTTATACAAGATAGTAATAGCAAACGAATTACACTTATTCCTTTCCTTTTATTATTAGTAATTCTTAAGCTGATCATTCGTGCCTCTACAAGCTCGGCTGTTTTGAAGAAGAAGAAACAAGCTGTGGAAAGTTTCGAAAGTTTGAACGTTTGTGATCATTTTTATGAGATTCCTGTTGTTAAAGTAAAGATTCCCCTCGCACATCTGTGCTAGTCGTTCCCGACTCCAGGGGGCGGTGCTCATCCCTGTTTCAAAGCCGAAGAGCCAGCGCTGTCCACAGATGTCTCCGTGGTCATGTGGCCGGCATGACTAAACCTCAAAGGCGCATGGAACACTGTTACCTTCCCACCAAAGGTGGTTCCTATTTTTCTACTTGCATTTTTTACGTGCTTTCGAACTGCTAGGTTGGCAGAATCTGGGACAAGTAACAGGAGCTCACTCCGTTATGCGGCGCTAGGGATTCGAACCACCAAACTGCCGGCCTTCCTGATCAACAAGCTTCCCATTGTTAGATAATGGCTAAAGATCAGTCCTCTTTAGCTCAGGGTTTTATGTACGAATAAGCCAGGTTTTCCAAACAGACCACAAATATTCCTTCTACAGAGATTCTACTTTACATTTTACATCCACTAATACAGATAATATTGAATTATGACCACTAATTATCCATTGCAAAGCGGGACAGTTGTTAAGTGAATTTCGTCCCATTTTATGACCTTTCTCCCCAGCTTTGTTAAGCGAATCCCTGCCATTGTTACCTTAGTGAAACACTTGTTAAGTCAATCTGGCTTCCCCATTTGACATTGTTTGTCAGAAGGTTGCAAAAGAGGATCACATGACCCCGGGACACTGACTGCGGCCGTCATAAATTGTGATCATGGGGATGGTGCAATGGTCGTAAGTGTGAAAAATGGTCATAAAAGGTCACACTTTCTTCAGTGCAATTGTAACTTCAAATAGTCACTAAACAGGCTGTTTTTAAGCCTCGGGCGAGACATTGAATATATATATATGTATGTATGTATGTATGTATGTATGTATGTATGTATGTATGTATATATATATATATATATATATATATATATATATATATATATATATATCAAAAGCCCCTTGGCTGGGAATGATGGGGATTGAAGTCCGGCACAGCCAGAGATTGGAGAAAGTCCTTGCATCCTGCAGTGTCTTAGTTTTTTCCTTTTTAACAGGTGAGAAGGAAGAAATAACATTGGAAACTGCATCACCACCACCCCACTTCAATATCCTTCTGGGTGCAGAATTGGGGGGAGGAGACCCCCCCTAATTCTCAGACCCTCTTTTTTTCATTCATTCATTCAGCCAGCACAAGCCCCTTGCCCTATCTGAGGTCCAGCTCATTTCTCCAACTTCTCCTTCACCGTAAAAAGAGACTCACCCCAGATCACATGAGACAGCCGAATTCCCCAGCAGCCAGCTCTAAAGATCTCCCCTCGTTTCTCTCTCACACATGGGCACGCAAAGCATCCACTTGGTTGAGCCGGCAGGAGTTCGCAGGTCTTGACAAGGCACCGGTCCTCAAGATTCTTCTCCTGGCAGGCAGAACCTCCTGACGTGTAACCTCCTCCAGAGAACCTCGTTTTTTCCAGCCTGTGGATTGCGGCAGCTCCTTCAATCTCCCTCAACCTGTTTTTATTTTTGGGCCCAGATTGCGAAAGGGAGCAAGGAGTAGCTTTTGCCACTCACACCTCCACCTTTCCAGCGGAGAAGAAACACACAGGCCAGACTGCGGGAAGGAAATAATAGCCAAACCCTGGAATTATTTCGGATGAGGGTGTCCTTTTTTAAAATATATATATATTTATTTTTCTTTGCTTGAATGTTCAGGTTCAAATTCAGCTTTGAGGACATCCCCAAAAGATCAAACAAGGTATAGAAACAACTTGTAGGTCAGTGATGGTGAACCTTTTCAGCATCGAGTGCCCAAACCGGAATGCGCCTGCATACATGTGCCTCTGTGCGCGCCAGAATGCCGGAAACTTGAAGACCAACTGCCTGGCGCATGCCTGCCTGTTTTTTAGGCATTTTTCAGGGTGTTTTCAGGCCTTTTTGGGAGGGGGGCTTTTTTCAACTGGCTGAATCCTAACCCGCTCCCACTAATGCACACAGTCACTGTCAAAAGTACTGTGATTTGACACTCTGGATACAATTCAGTGGTGGGATTCAGCCGGTTTGCACCTATTCGGGAGAACCGGTTGTTAACTTTCTAAGCAGTTCGGAGAACCGGTTGTTGGAAGAAATCTCCTTTTGATTTTTTTCCCACTTTACAAGGCTAATCCTGTAAGGAAGGCAGGCAGGAAACATTCTGGTGTTGTTTTCTAGACTAATTTTTATTGCCTTGCTTACAGAAACTGCCTCTCCGGTTAACCCTTATTACATTCTAACAGCGAAGACGAAGCGCCCATCGACGCGAGTGACGTTGAGTTGGCCACACCCACCCAGTCACATGGCCACCGAGCCCCGCCTACCCAGCTGGTCATTAGGGCAGAGAACTGGTGGTTAAATTATTTGAATCCCACCACTGATACAATTCATTCTTTTTCGTTTCAGCAGCCCAGGCGATCCATAGTTATGCTGGAACACACACAGACAGAGACACCCCAAGGGGTGTTAAGGGTGTCTTACCCCCCCCCCCCCCACCACTCCCCAGCATTTGTTTCCAGAGAGTAAGTCCTCTGTGTACCAAGTTGAAATTCTCGAGGTATCCCAGAGTTATGCTGGAACAGACACACAGCTAATTATATAGAGATAGAGATAGATTTCATGTGACATCAAATGAACTCTTTGTCCTTTCTCTGACCATTCTTGTGCCACCATTTTTTTTTGGGGGGGGGGGAGAGTGTAGCTTCTCACAGGCTGGGCCAAAAGCCGAACGTGGCTTTCCCCTCCTCAAATGTGTCGCGCACACCCCAAATCTAGATCCTGTTGAAAGCCGTGGGAATTCCTTTATGAATCAGCATTGGATTCTGGTAAAGATGGTTGTGAAAAATGGGCAGGCATTCAAGAAAGACTCGGAGTTTCAGCCAGCTTCAACCTGAGGCCTCCTTGCAGAAGGAAGACCTTGGAGGATTTGCAATCAGCCATACTTCTCAGGTAGGTTTCTGTCACTTACCCATCTTCGTTATCTCTTGGTGGTCTCTACGAGCCAGATCACGTCACAGCTTCTGATTTTGCACTAGTTAGAATAGAATAACAGAGTTGGGAGGGACCTTGGAGGTCTTCTAGTCCAACCCCCTGCTTAGGCAGGAAACCCTACACCACTTCAGACAAATGGTTGTCCAATCTCTTCTTAAAGACTTCCAGTGTTGGGGCATTCACAACGTCTGGAGGCAAGTGGTTCCACTGATTAATTGTCCTCACTGTCGGGAAATTTCTCCTTAATTCCAAGTTGCTTCTCTCCCTGATTAGTTTCCACCCATTGCTTCTTGTTCTGCCCTCAGGTGCTTCGGAGAACAGCTTGACTCCCTCTTCTCTGTAGCAGCCCCTGAGATATTGGAAGACTGCTATCAGTTCTTTGAGTCTTTCTATGCTCTAGTTGATGTCAGCTTTGATGGTGCCCATCCAACATGTTCTTTGAGGTCCTTTTACCACTAACTCTTGCCAACGCAATTCCTTTCTCCATGTCCCCACATGACACGGTTGAAAAGCATGGTAGCTGGGGAATTCTGGGAATCGAAATCCACCCATCTTAAAGCTCGTAGCCTGCTGATTAGGGAATTCTGGGAGTTGAAGTCCACCTATCTTAAAGCTCGTAGCCTGCTGATTAAGGAATTCTGGGAGTTGAAGTCCACCCATCTTAAACTCATATCCTGCTGATGAGGGAATTCTGGGAGTTGAAGTCCACCCATCTTAAAGCTCGTAGCCTTCTGATTAGGGAATTCTGGGAGTTGAAGTCCACCCATCTTAAAGCTCGTAGCCTGCTGATTAGGGAATTCTGGGAGTTGAAGTCCACCCATCTTAAAGCTCGTAGCCTGCTGATTAGGGAATTCTGGGAATCGAAATCCATCCATCTTAAAGCTCGTAGCCTGCTGATTAGGGAATTCTGGGAGTTGAAGTCCACCCATCTTAAAGCTCGTAGCCTGCTGATTAGGGAATTCTGGGAATTGAAGTCCACCCATCTTAAAGCTCGTAGCCTGCTGATTAGGGAATTCTGGGAATTGAAGTCCACCCATCTTAAAGCTCGTAGCCTGCTGATTAGGGAATTCTGGGAGTTGAAGTCCACCCATCTTAAAGCTCGTAGCCTGCTGATTAGGGAATTCTGGGAGTTGAAGTCCACCCATTTTAAAGCTCGTAGTCTCTGACCTGGGAATTCTGGGAGTTGAAGTCCACCCATCTTATATGCATGCCGGCCGGGGAATCCTTTTACCTGTAGACTTGCCAATTCCCTTTTGGAAAGCTAATTGACTGCTGACTGCAGTTCTGCAGTTCGGCTGTTCAAATCTCACTGGCTCAGGGTTGACTCAGCCTTCCATCCTTCCGAGGTGGGTAAAATGAGGACCCGGATTGTTGTTGGGGGCAATATGCTGACTCTGTAAACCGCTTAGAGAGGGCTGAAAGCCCTATGAAGCGGTATATAAGTCTAACTGCTATTGCTATTGCTATTAATTCCTATACGTCCATAAATAGAAAAATGGAGAGGGACGATCTCCTTGCAGGGAAAAATACTGCTGGGGCCACAGAAATTATTCCAGGAATAACTTGGGCTCCTTCTTCCCACGGAGTTAGCAACCCCATCCTCCCCTGCGGAACCAGAAATATTCACCTGTCCGATGGGGACGAGCAAAAATACCTGCAGCTGGAAACAAAGAAACTTCCCAACTGCCTTATTTCAATCTCACTCCAGGTCCTGAAAGGTGCTGGCTGTGCGGGGAGCCGGGGAAGGGTCTGCCTTGCGGAAGACCACCAAAGCTGGAAAGAGACGGGCGAAGGGCACCCTCGGCTCTTCCCACCAAGCCCTTCGTGGGTCTCCTCGGGGAGGAAGGCTGAAGCACAATGCGTGGCCACCACGGGTCAAATGTTGCAAAGGTTCCTACCTTTCTGTTGGTTTCCACTGGATCATGTTCGTCTTCCTTGGTGGACATGTGGGCTTAACTGGTGCAACCTCCTTGGACATCAGTGAAGCTCAGCCTGTGTCTTCTTCAGGTGTGGACTTTCAAGGCACCTGTGGAAGCCCTCAATTATCTCTTCCTTTTGATCCCTCCCATCCATGGCTTCCTTGCAAAACCCACCCCCCTTCCTTTCTTTTGATTTTTTCTGAATGACAGAGGAATGCCGTGACTAAGCCTTCGGAGCATCACAGAACGTGGGACCTTCGCCAATCAAAACAATTATTAGTGGTGAAGCGGAAAATCAAGCCGGGCAAGGGACAGCGGCAGATCTAAGAGAAAGGAAATTAAACACACCTCTCCTCCTTCTCCACGTGAGTTACGGCACAGGTATTCCATTCCACGGTGTTTATATTTATACGGCAGCCCTCAACTTACAACGGTTTGTTTGTTTATTTATTTTTTATTATTTTAATTTTATCAATTTCATATATACAATTCACAATTATATGATCTCATAACTGTTATTAATAATATGTGTTTATAACAATTTTTTCCCTACTGTTGACAATATACTTGAGGATTGCTTTCTTACCATCCCATAGATCCATCTTATCTTACAACGGTCCTACTTCTTCTTCCCTCCCTCCCTCTTTCCTTCCCTCGTTTCTTCTCTCCTACTTCCCTTCCTTCCCTCCCTCCTTCCCCTTCCCTCCTTCTCTCCTTTCCTCCTTTCTTCCCTCCTTCCTTCCTTCCCTCCTTTCTTTTCTCCTTCTCTCCTTCCTTTCCCCCTTCCTTCCCCCCCTTCCTTCTCTCCTACATTCCCTCCTTCCTTCCTTCCCTCCTTTCTTCTCTCCTTCTCTCCTTCCTTCCCTCCTTCCTTCTCTCCTTCTCTCCTTCCTTCACTTTGTTTGTTTAGCGACTGTTCAAAGTTACAACGGCCGTGAAGGAAAGCCACCGTTTTTCACACGATCTTTTTCATAGCATCCCGGCGATCTGGGGGGGTTGAAATTCAGACGCTTGGCCACTGGCATGTACTTATGACGGTTGCAGTCACGGGATCCCCCTTTGTAACCTCCTGATCAGCAAAATCAATGGGGAAGCCCGGTTCACTTAACAGCTGTATTACTCACTTAACGACGGCGGCGATTCACTTAGTAGCTGGGGCAAGAAAGGCCGGCGTGTACACGTGGAAGGTATTGAGTTATGCCGGCCACATGACCACGGAGACGTCTTCGGACAGCGCAGACTCTTCGGCTTTGAAACGGAGGTGAGCACCGCCCCCTAGAGTCAGGAACGACTAGCACATAATGTGCGAGGGGAACCTTTACTTTTACCTTATGTAGCCACGTTCTAGTATTTTTCTACTTGCATTTTTTACGTGCTTTCCATCTGCTAGGTTGGCAGAAGCTGGGACAAGTAACGGGAGCTCGCTCTGTTATGCGGTGCTGGGGATTCGAACCGTCGAACTGCCGACCTTTCTTTTTTTGAAAACGTTTTATTGTTTTGATTAAACAAAAACACACAAAAAAAGAATCATCTTTCGTTACATCTTGTAGAAAGGCTGTCGATCGGTTACAGATACATTTCGTGCGTTTCTTCCACAATCCTTACGTATACTTCATTCAAACTGAATTGTACATTTTAAATCAAAAAAAGAAAAAATTATGTATTTTACTATCCCTGTACCACAATTCTCATTTGGTTGCAGTTATTTAAACGTGTTTTTATCTAAAATCATTTGTATTTAAAGACACAGCCACCTACTGGCATTCATTCGCAGTTTCAATAAACCTCCAACAACATTACACCTTTTATAACATATTCTGAAACGAAATCAGTTAATAAGATATCTAAGCATTCTCTCCCCCTTTCCCCCCCCCAACTCACAAATTAAAGCTTATGTCCAATTTGCTTTTACTGGTACAACACACATGTATATATCATTAAACATTATCCATTAACATTTCCTTGTTATTATTGTAGTTAACTAAAAATTATTTACTATTTATATCACCTCTCCTCTCATCAGGCCCAAAAGAGATTATACCTTTATAGCAAGCTGCTAAACAAGAAGTTATTAATAAAATTTATAGGTCTTTTCCCTAAGTCCCAAATTACAATTTATATCCAAGTTATTTTTACTAATCAAGTTTGTCATTTCATTATGGAAGCTGCAATTTCTTATATCCGAAATGCTGACCTTTCTGATCGACAAGCTCAGCATCTTAGCCGCTGAGCCACCGGATCCCTACATGCGTACATACAGATAAAGAAACAATTGTCTAAAATGGCACAACAGAAAGACGAAGGAATGTGCAAGGAGCCCTCGACATACGACCAGAATCGAGCCCAACATTCCCGTCGCTAAACGAGTCTTAAGCTATGTTAGTAATTGGTCTTAGATCTCCAACCAATTGTCCTACAGAATCTTCAAACTTCTTGACTTCACCCTTCATTTTTACGGAAGAGTGGTACTAGTGGTGTAATAGGAAGTCTACATCTGCCCAACTTGGAGTAGCCAGGTGTCCACCCATCTGGTTTACGGCAGGGGTCGGCAAACTTAAACACTCAAAGAGCCATTTGGACCCGTTTCCCACAGAAAAGAAAACACCGGGAGCCACAAAGGCCCTAACCGGAAGCCCCCTGTTCAATTCTGGAGCTGAGCGGAAGTTCAGTTCCTCCACCATAGAGTCTCCTCCTAGCGCGGCGTCCTTTTTCCTATACCTGTCATAACCGAAAGCCCTATCAATTGTGGAGACAACTGGAAAACCCTCCCCTTGCCATAGAGTCCTCTCCTGGCGCACTCTGCTTCTCTCCCCCCCCGGGAAGATCCTCTCAAAATTGTGAGGTGACGGAGCCGCAGCAGAGGGAGGAAAGAGCCACATGCGGCTCCAGAGCCGCAGTTTGCTGCCCGTTGGTTTAGGGATGCCCCAAAAGAAACGTAGCGAAGTTACCTCTCTATTTGGGGGAGATTAAATCAAAGGAACTCATGGCTTGTACCCCAAGAATGCTGAACACCCCACAACTCCCTTGTGCCATCAAAGCCTTCTAAGGAATTAAACCGTAATTGCTCCAGAGGTAGATGAAGAAAGTGGAGGAAACGTCTAGAAGCTATTAGGGAATGAGTCCTGCGGATGCTTTAATTTTTCGAACGCTATTAAGTACAATTACGGTGTGTTTCTAATCTCTAGCCTTTCTGCTTCTTTATTTTTTATTTTTTTTTCAAACCACAGGCGGGCTGGGTTCTTGGAAAACCACCGCCGTTTCCTGTGCTGCGTTTGGGTGGCGCGCGTGCAACTTCACGGAGGAAGGCAGAAAAATGAGTCAGTCCCTGGGTCCAAGTTGCACGAAGGTCTTCGAATGATCAGAAAGATCATACGTGACTTTAAAACATGCTTTGACCAAACCGCCTAATATCCTGGCTCTGTTTGCAGAAATTTGGTGACCGGAGGATGCAAGAAGGAGGCAAAATTGGTTTGCTGATTATTTTGTACAATTACAAAATGGGGCGTGAAGGATCAGCAGTGCTTGGACAGGGAGACCTCAATATTGTGGCCTGCCAGTGGCCAGCAGAGCTGGCAGCAGATTCAGACAGTGAGGAGGTTGGGGAGGAACCTGGGCCAGTCCTGGAGTCTGGGGAAGGCTGGGATGAGGGCTCTGTGTCGGAGGCAGAGAGGGGGCCAAGGCCGTCTGCCAGTTATCAGCTGCCTTCAGAGTCAGACATCAGTGAGGCAGAAGAACAGCTGGAGCCTGTTCCCAGTATGCGCGTGGGCAGAGCTGCCAGAAGAAAAGAACAGCTCAGAAATCAGGGTCGACTTGGGAGGAAAGCCACAGGTGGAAGCTGAATGGCCCCTCCCATAGGACATAAAAGAGGAGCGAAAGGGGAGTGGAGTTTGCAGGAAACAATTCATTTGTTCATTCATTCATTCATTCATTCATTCATTCATTCATTTCAGGAGTGCGAAGATCTGTCCATGAATCTCTTAGGTGTTCCGGAAGAGCATTCCAAACATAATGAATTATAGAAATTGCTGTGAGAAAACCTTGGTTGTCTGATTTCTCCTGATTCTTAGTTTTGCATTTACGATATACTATTTAGATTTAAAGCCAGAAATATTCTTATTAGGTATTTGGCCAGGAAAAAATATAATAAAGGGAATATATATATTTAATACTGCATGTTCTGACAGCAGCGAGATTTGCATTTGCACAACATTGGAAAAATGAGGGAAATCCTTGAGACGAAAATTTATTTTAAAAAAATATTAGATTTTCCAGAAATGGATAGGTTAACATTAAAAGTAAAGGATAAAGAAGACATCGATTTTTTTTAAAAAAAATTGGGATTTGTTTCATCAATGGTTAGAAAATAAAAGTAGAGATTAGAAGTAGGAAGAATACTATTATATACAAGGAAATAATATTATTATCGCTATTATTAAATACCTACATGTTGTGGCTCAGCAGGAGCCGTTGGAGCTGCAAACAGACTCCGACAGCGAGGGGCCTTATGAGTCGGCTCTGGAAGAGGTGGAGGACCCTGGACAGGGTTCCGACTCCGAGCAGGGCGCAGAGAGGCTGGTTGGCCACCAGGAGGCGCCTGAGGCATGGAGTAGTGGTGAAAGCCGAAGGGAGTGTGCTCCTGACGTCAGGCCTTGGAGCAGTGACGAGGAGACAAGGGAGGTGGTCCTGGATGCCCGGCAATGCCGGGCAGATCAACATAGATAACAGCTACGCAGATACAAAAGATAATTGGACCCAGGTGGTTGTAATTAGACTCCCCTCAAGATAGTATTTAAGGAGAGACTTGGTCAGGAGTCTGGTTGCAGGATTCAACTTAATTCTCAACGCTGGAGAAGCTGTTATCTGTATCTGTCGAAGTCTGAGTTGCTGCCAAGGTTCTTATCTGTTCGTTGTGTTTGGGCTTTCAGACACCAAGATGTATGTTTCCTGCTAATAAAGAGTTGTGGCATTCCAGTTAAGCTTGTCTCGGCATTCGTTACTGGATGGAGGAGGGGGTCAGAACACCTACATATGTTAAAGAAAAATGTATAAATAAAAATGCTTTAAAAAAAATTCTTCTTAAGAAAAATAAGGGGATTGGTCCTGGGTGCTGGAATTTGCGAACTATTTTTCTTTCCAAAGTGGGCTTTGCGTACGTACAAAATATTGGAAAAGCGAAAGGAAGGATGAGAAGCAAAGGTTAGGAACTCCATACGATCATTAACTGTGTTGGCTGTGGAGGATGAGTTCTGTAGTCCCAACACATATAGAAGAGAATGGAGTGAAGATGTTGTTTCAGTATTAAACTCCTGGGTTTTAAGCCCGCTGCACCTAATTGTTCCTTAGTAGCAATTACTTAAAAGAAAAAAACAAAGTGTAAATCAGCTATAAAATTTTAAGTATGCATAGTCATCTCCTTTGGCTCCGTCTTAACGAAGATGAAATAATTAAGGCCATTAAGTTGACAACAATGCCCAATTAGCATAACTTCATCCTTTCTAAATCAGATAGGTGCTAAAATCAAGCCAACAAACCAGACACGCCCGTTTGATCCTTCTTGGCGATCCTTTACGATGTCACACAAACGAAATGCCAGATTTTGCTGGGCTGACCAGCTGTGGTGGCGTTTAAATAGCTTAAGCTTGACTCTACATCCCAGTTGCTGTGATCAGAATAACAAGAGTTGGAAGGGACCTTGGAGGTCTTCTAGTCCAACCCCCTGCCTAGGCAGGAAACCTTATACCGTTCCAGACAAATGGCTATCCAACATCTTCTTAAAGACTTCCAGTGTTGGGGCATTCACAACTTCTGGAAGCAACTTCTGTTCCACTGATTCATTGTTCTCACTGTCAGGAAATTTCTCCTCAATTCTAGGTTGCTTCTCTCCTTGATTAATTTCCACCCATTGCTTCTTGTCCTGTCCTCAGGTGCCTTGGAGAATAGCTTGACTCCCTCTTCTTTGTGGCAACCCCTGAGATATTGGAAGGCTGTTATCATGTCTCCCCTGGTCCTTCTTCTCATCAAACTAGAAACATACCCAGTTCCTGCAACCGTTCTTCATATGTTTTGGCCCCCTAATCCTCTTTCTTGCTCTTCTCTGCACTCTTTCCAGAGTCTCCATATCTTTTTTACACCGTGGCAACCAAAACTGGATGCCGTATTCCAAGGGTGGCCTTACCAAGGCCTTATAAAGTGGTATTAATCCTTCACGCGATCTTCACATGATTCTCTCCCTCTGTCCATACATTCATATTGTTATATAGGTAGCCGTTGGCTTACCACCACTTCTTTAGTGATGGTTCGAAGTTACCACGGCAACTGAAAAAGTGAATGATGACTGTTTCCACACTTACACTTCCGGCATCCTCATGGTTGTGTGATCAAAATTTGGGTGATCAAAAAAAATTGAGGAAGAAACATTTCAAGGCAAAACAAAACCCATGCCTTTCGTGAACATATTTGTAACAATTTCATGGACCTCTCCATGCAGTTGGCGTGGAAGAGCTAAGCTATATAGCAGCTGTGATGGTGAACATTTGTTGCCTTGGGTGCGAAAAGTATGTGCGTGCTATCCGGGGGTGGGTTCCTGCCAGTTCTAACCTCTTCTACAGAAGAGGTTCCACAAATCTACAGTGCCGTTTAGAACCGGTTCCAGCTCCCTCCCCCCCCTCCACCCGTCCGCACATCATCAAGATGAAGAGCCAGAGGAGGAATTCTGGGAGTTGAAATCCACAAGTCCTAAAGCCGTCAACTTTGAACACCCCTTGGTTTTTTTTCTAAAGGGTTAGGGGTGCGAGGGTCTTGTAACTTGACAGCTTTAAGACTTGCACACTTCAATGCCAGAGTTCCTGAGCCAACATGACTGGAGGAGGAATTCTGGGAGTTGAAGTCCACAAGTCTTAAAGCTGTCAACTTTGAACACCCCCGGGTTTTTTTTTTCTAAAGGGTTAGGGGTGCAAGGATCTTGTAACTTGACAACTTTAAGACTTGCACGCTTCAAATGCCAGAGTTCCTGAGCCAACATTTTGGTTGCTAAGCAAGAGCGTTGTTAAGTGAGTTTCACATTTTACAAGTTGGCCACGCCCACCCAATCACATGGCTGGCAAGCCACTCCCACTCAGTCACATGACCGGCAAGACACTCCCATCCGGTCACATGGCCGGCAAGCCACTCTCACAAAGCAGGCCACACCTACAGAAGAGGTTCTAAAAAAATTTGAAACCCACCACTGGTGCTATGGTGCCCGCTCGCGTGCCCACCCCATAATTTAATGCCCCCCCCCGCGTGCAGTGCCTCCCCCGCACCTCCGGAGACTAGAAACGGCCCGTTTTCCGACTTCCCGTGGGCCTGGTAGGTAGGTCCGTTTTTCCCTCTCCCCAGGCTCCAGCACACCAACTGGAAGTTCGGGAACGGGCTTCCGGGATGAACGTTGGGCCGTTTTTCTACCTCCGGAAGCCTCCAGAGCAATGTTTCTCAACCTTGGCAACTTGAAGATGTCCGGACTTCAACTCCCAGAATTCCCCAGCAAATGCTGGCTGGGGAATTCTGGGAGTTGAAGTCCGGACATCTTCAAGTTGCCAAGGTTGAGAAACACTGCTCCAGAGGGTGAAAAATGGCCAAAAATCAAGGCTGAAAATCAGCTGGCCAGCGTGCTCATGTGCGCTGGAGCTGACCGGGCAATGCCTCACGTGCCCTCAGAAATGGCTCCGCGTGCCATCTGTGGCCTGGGTGCCATAGTAGGATCTGGTTGAGAACAGAATAAAAGAAAATCTGATTTATTTATTTCAGGAAGCAGGCTGTCACAGCCCAAATCCACCTCCTTTCCCTGTTATTAATGGACTAACCAGCCTAAAGAGCTGGGCCCTTGCTATTCATCTCTTTCGGGAAGACGTTATTATATATACAGCGTGAGTCAATCACGAAAGCCTCAGCAGTTCTCTCCCCAATGAACTTCTATGAGTCAATAAATATAAATCAAGTGGATGAATAAAGCTGGGGAAAAGGCCTTCGGGTAATTAAGCGATGGCAAAGAGGAGGAAAAAAATCCAGATTAAAATCTCCCTTCAGTTGAGGTGACTTAATAAGCGTGCATATGCCATTTTCTTGGGTGGGTCATAATTTCCTTCTGGTGTTTTGCTACAGGAAGGCAAAACTCACAAGAGGAAGAGCTATTTGACGGGGGGGGGGGGATCTAGAGGTCTTGCCATGAGCAGAATTATTATACAAAAGGAATGTTTTTTGGGGGGTGGGGGGCAGGAGAGGGTTGCCCAAAGTAGTCAGGCAGAAGCTGAAGAACCATTCATTGTGGGGTGGTATTGATAACTAGATAAATATCCGTAGACGTATCATAGAATGCTAGGGCTGGAAGGGACCTTGGAGGTCTTCTAGTGGCTAGCTAGAATCTACTGCCCAAGCAGGAGTCCTTATACTATCCTAGATATCAGTCCGTCCATCCATCCATCCATCCATCCATCCATCCATCCATCCATCCATCCATAGCAATCGCAATCGCAATCGCAATAGCAGTCAGACTTATATACCGCTTCATAGGGCTTTCAGCCCTCTCTAAGCGGTTTACAGAGTCAGCATATTGCCCCCCACAGTCTGGGTCCTCATTTTACCCACCTCGGAAGGATGGAAGGCTGAGTCAACCCTGAGCCAGTGAGATTTGAACAGCCGAACTGCAGAACTGCAGTCAGCTGAAGTAGCTTGCAGTGCTGCATTTAACCACTGCGCCACCTCGGCTCCATCCACCCACTCAACTTCCATCCATCCACCCACCCACCCACCCACCCATCATCTATCCATCCTCCCAACTTTGGTTGTATGGAGTGTCTTTGAACGTTCCTTCAAGATGCGTCTGGAATCTAATTTCTCTTGGAGATGGATCATTGGTCAAGAGGAGGGCCAGATTTAGATGAAAAGAGGCTATTCCACTTATGAGGCCCTTTCACCTCCCATTTTTAAGTTTGTAAATTACACGAGAGACAATAAAATACATCATTACTGTGATATATATCAATATATATCAATATATATAGCTGGCCTCCCGACGGAGGGCGGCTCTGCTCTGCGGCAAAGGCAGCGAGGCCAGCCGCCTCCCCTGCTGCACTCAGCTGCCCAGCTCAGCCCCCTCGCCCTCACCTGCCTGGCCGCTGGTGGGCTCCGCATCGATGGGGCAGCTACTGGGAGCGGCCGCGCCTCTCGCCCGACCGCCGGTGCCGGGAACGTGGGCGGGCTCCCCAACTGCCGCGGCGCTGGAACGATCTTAACCAATACATTTTTATGTTTGTTTATTAGTCATACGCGTAGAATTTCTCCTTATTTCCGGTTCAGTGTTTTAGTGTTCACTGTTTTTAGAATAGTGTGATTTTAATTTTGCTAACAATTTGAATGTAGGCCCCTCTTGATCTTGAGGCCCTAGGCTGAAGCCTAGTTAGCCTATAGGAAAATCCGGCCCTGGGTATAAGAACAAAAAGTGTTAAGCGGTAGAAAGTAGAAAGGCAAATCAGGTGGAAGTCAAGGTGAGTCTAATGGAGATGGAAAGCAAAGGAAAAACAGGTAATCAAGTGGAGGACTCAACTGAGGTCAGGATGATAACCTTCCAACACCAAGGGTGTGTGGTGTGTGTGTGTGTGTTTCCTTTATCATGGACTTGCTGAGACCCTGGAAATCAAAAAGGGAAAGTTTTAGCATTCTAAAGTGGCCTTGAAGTCTCATTTTCAGACAAAGCCTCCTATGAGTGAGACTTGGCTGATGTTGACTTAAATGGACATATCCATTAAGTGCAGAGGTGGGTCAACACTGCCCTCTTGTGGGTAGCTTTGACATTGCTAGCCTAGCCTAGTAGTCTTCCATCTAATTCAGTGGTAGTCAACCTGGTCCCTACCGCCCACTAGTGGGCGTTCCAGCTTTCATGGTGGGCGGTTAGGGGTTTGCTGTTAACTCTGCTTTATAAATTTTATAAAGTAAAGTTATTTCCCTACTTTATAAATCACCATTACTGTGGAACCATTACTTGAGAGACCGCCTGCTGCCAAATACCTCCAATAGACCAATCAGATCCCACAGATTAGGCCTCCTCCAAATTCCATCCGCCGGCCAATGCCAGCTGGCGACTACCCGGAGGAGGGCCTTCTCTGTGGCTGCTCCGACCCTCTGGAACGAGCTCCCCGTGGAGATTCGAACCCTCACCACCCTCCAGGCCTTCCGCAAAGCCCTTAAAACCTGGCTGTTCCGACAGGCCTGGGGCTAAAGAGTTTTTGCCCCCCTTCTCGAATGGTATGGTTGTTGTGTGTTTTTAAATTTTGTATTGTTATGTCTCGTCTTTTTTATCCCCCTGTTTGTATCTCCTTCCCTGATTGAATTGTGAGCCGCCCTGAGTCCCCTTCGGGGAAAAGGGTGGCATATAAATGTAATAAATCAATCAATTAATCAATCAACCGGTGGGCGGTTAGAAAATTTCACTACTAACAGAGATACAAAAGTGGGCGGTAGGTATAAAAAGGTTGACTACCCCTGATCTAATTTTTAACCCAGTCTGATCCTACTTAGCATTCCAAATTTGGCCAAGTTGAACTTGATACTACTACCTTCCACCCTTCCGGGGTGGGTCAAATGAGGACCCAGATTGTTAGAGGCCATATACTGACTCTGTAAACCAGTGGTGGGTTTCAAAAATTGTTCGAACGTACTCTGTGGGTGTGGCCTCCTTTGTGGGAGTGGCTTGCCGCCCATGTGACCGGATAGGAGTGGCTTGCCACCCATGTGGCCGGATATGAAGATGCCGACGACACTTGTCAGAACCACCTTAAATGACCTCACACACAGCACTGGCATGCATAAGAATAGGATGAAAACTTGTTTTTTAAAAGGCATCTTTGGTTTGCGTTAAAACAACTTCAACACACGCAATGTTGTGATTGCACCACAAACGCAGTAGTCATCCTTACCTTCCACAGAGGCACTGAGTTTTATAAATAGGAGCATGATAGCGTAGAATAATCATATCCAAGGACCAGTGGTGGGTTTCAAAAAATTTTGGAACCTCTTCTGTAGGTGTGGCCTGCTTTCCGGGTCCACTGGTGGAACCTCTTCTAACCGGTTCGGTAGATTTGACGAACCGGTTCTACCGAATAGGTGCGAACCGGTAGGAACCCACCTCTGCTGTAAACCGCTTAGAGGGGGCTGTGAAACCCTGTGAAGTGGTATATAAGTACTAAGTGCCATTGCTAAGGGCGGGCAATGCCATTGAAAGAACTGAAGAATTCAGTTAGACCATTCCTGCAGAATATCTATTCATCTAATAATTGCTTGGAGTTAACACAACGGCATATAATCCATCAATCAGGTCCAATCAGGTCCAATTTCTCCTGGGCTTGAGATGAAAAAAACAATGAGGCATTGACTTTGGATTTTGCCAGTTAGATAATTTTTTTTGCTTACAGAAATAACGTCCACACTAGTGTGTAAAAGTAAGAAGTCGAGGCTGTAATGTTATTATCTTATTTTATTGCACTAAAAAGTTGTAAGTCAATATTTTTCCCCCCACCCACTTTCCCCTTCACTTCTTTCTCTTGCTTTTCCACTCCCCCATTTCCCACTATTTTCATTTTCTTTTGTATTCCATATCTTGAAAAAAAAAATCAATGTATTCAAAATCAATCAATCAATTAAGGCTTCTAGTGGCCACCCATCCTGCATCAACAGGAGGGCGAACCAAAACCTTCAAACAGAGCATGTGAATTCATTCTACCCCACACTTTGCAATAACCCTATAGAAGATGTCCCCAAATTTAAAGAGTGACAGCTACCATGTTTCCCCAAAAATAAGACAGGGTCTTATTTTCTTTTGACCCCTGAAATAAGCACTTAGCCTTATTTTCAGGGAGGTCTTATTATTTTTGAGGTGCAGGAGGCAGCGAGCGTGGTCACCTCAATGTGTTGCAATATTTTCGGGGAGGGCTTATTTTAGCACATGCTCTCAAAAGCCCGATTGGGCTTATTATCTGGGGAGGTCTTATTTTCGGGGAAAGCGGTTACCCCACATCTCCGCAAACATTGCTGTGTTTTACAAGGATTTACAGATTATAGCTCCTTTGATTCACACCCCGCCCCTCCATGAATGAAATCAATAATTATCTCATTGTTCTTAGTCCTGCTCAAATCCCACATTCCCTTCCAAACGAATAATCAACGTGTATCAATGAAGGCAGTTTAGCCTCTTCGGACACACTTTCACGAGTCCAAAGGGATGCTGCATTTACACACTCAGGAAGTGCCACCCATCCTCGTGCAACCAAGTGTACAGTTTAAAAAAATATGAGCCGGGAGGAGACGTACTCTCTTGAAATGGCACCGGTCCCTTTCTCTCCAAAACAGGGAAAGCAGTTTTATTTTGCTCGGTTCGGTTTGGTTTTCAATCTAAAGGCTGGAGCCAGATTATAAAAGGACGTACTGTGATTTCAGTGTCAAACAGGCAGCAAAGATTTCTTTACAGTGGACAAATATTTCAGTCTGTTTCAGTTTTTTTCGGCTGAGCTCTACAAGCGGAGTCCCATCCAACTTCCCTTGAACAGCCGGGTGCAGGAAGCAGTCCGCCCGTCTCTCTCAGGTGTGCGCCGAAGGCACCTCTATCATGATATCCGGTAACAAACTGCAGCTGTTAATGATGTCTATTTGGTCCGCCACGGACCGGAGGTCGTCCAGAACCAGCCGTATGTTGTGCGAAGCGTTGATGATGCCGTTTTGGGAGTTGCTCAGCTGCCCAGTAATGGCTCCAATCTCCTTGATGGCGGTTTGGTAGACCTGGCGGATGGTGTTGTTGATGTCGTAGTACAAGCGGGCGTTACTCTCCACCAGCTTCTGCTGCAAGAGGGAGCTATATCGGCCCCGGTGTTTAATGTGAAGGGCGGGCTTCTCTTCGACCGCCGTGGGAGACTCCGGATCTTCGTCCCTGTAGACGATCAGGGGCGGTAAATCTGGCGTGATCAATTTCGCCTCGGTTTTCGATCCAGGGAAGTCTCCGGCTTCGTCTTCCTCATCTGTTTCGGAGGCTTCCCCAGTGACTCGAACTCCAGAAGGGTTTCCAAAGGCAGCCCGAGAGGAGGCCGAACAAATGATTTCTTCCTCCGAGTCGGTCTCGGAGGCTTCGCCCTGGATGACAGTTTTGTACCTCGGAGAGATCATTTCTGGATCACCTTAAAAAGAGGAGAGGAGGCACACGTGAGAATTGGAGAGGAGGAATCTCTTTCTGTTACGGAGCACGAGCCATAGGTCGAACATACTGGCCGTGGATTAAACTACACAAAAATTATTTGTGGCCGTTTTTCACAGTTGCAACCTTTATAACGTCCCCATGATCCCGTGATCAAAATTCAGATGCTTGGCAACTGGTTCATAATTTATAAGCACTGCTGGGTCCCTGAGTCACGTGGTCCCTGTCAATGGGGAAGTCACTAACTTATCAACTGCAGCGATCCACTTAACAACTGTATTAAGAAAGGTTGTAAAATGGGGCAAAAGCTCCCTTATCCAATGTTCCACTCAGCAGCAGAAAGTTTAGGCTCAATTGTGGTCATATGTTGAGGACCGCCCCTTGACAGTTTTGTTGGGATGTGGCTTAGCGTGATATGACATTACCTGCTTGGATCATGAAATCTGCATACACTCATGCTCAGAGAGCACCAAGGGACCCCACAGTCCTCCTCCCCTTTTCCTCCTCCTCCCCTCAGCAAACCCCACTCCCTAATAGCACTGATGATGTTCCCTACTTGGGTCATGAGACGTCTGCAAGAAAGCAACCAAGCTCAGAGAGCACCAAGGACCCCACAGTCCTCTGCCTCCTCCTCCACCACCACAAACCCCACACCCTTGAAGCACTGATGATATTCCCTAGTTGGGTCACGAGACGTCTACAAGAAAACAACCAAGGACCCCTCATTTCAACCCTGAATCTCAGGGCCTCACTGGATTGTTCATCAGCAAACAGGAGGGGAACCCAGCTCCATAACAGCGGCTGGGAATTCTGGGCTCTGCCGTCCTCTGCAAACCTTGGGGACACCAGCTGCTTGCCCCACTTGCACCTCTGCCCCACCTCTCCATGCCCTCCCCTGCAGGGGGTGGAAAGGGGCAACGCTGTGTGCAAAAAGGAAGCCCACTCCCAAAGCCTGCATGCAAAACAGCCTAAGGGGAAGGTCTCCAAGACTTGTGGACTTCAGCTCCCAGAATTCTCCAGCCAACCCTTTCCAGCTCACAGGGAACTCTGGGAGTTGAAGTCCACAAGTCTTAAAGCGGCCAAGTTTGGGGAACCCCCGGTCTAAGGCCACTTGGTCATTTTTTAAAGAATTGTGGACTTCAACTCCCAGAGTTCCCTGGGAGCTGGAAAGGGTTGGCTGGGGGATTCTGGGAGTTGAAGTCCACAAGTCTTTAAAAACTTGGACCCCCACCTCACCCCCCCCCCACCCCCGGGCTGCAAAGGCCTCCAGCTGCTACTTTCGGCTCTTGCTGCTACTGTTGCCATTTGCCCGCCGAGCAAGCCCAGATCCTCACCTTTCCAATCAGGAAGCAGCCACTTCCTCTTGGAGGGTCACCTGACCGATCACGTGACCTAGCACGGCTCGCTCGCTTGCCCACCACCCGGGATCTCTGCTGCGCATGCGCTTGCAGTGGGACCCGGCTTCGCTCATAGAGAAAGCGGAGGGGATTGAAAGAGGCGCGCATGCGTAGGCGGGGCTAGAACGCACCATCTCATGGGGCGGGGGGGGGAGAGTAACGATGGAGGCTCGGGTCTTGCCAAGAGGCTGGTGGGAGCGGGGGGGGGGGGTCGCCTTTGTTCATCATCCCCTACCCCCTCCCTCTCTGCTCCCGTGGCTGCTAAGTGCGCAGGCGCTCCAGGCTTTGCAATGCAAAACTTCAAATCCAAATATTTTAAAAAAATTTTTTTTTCTTGACATAGCTAAGAGTCTGCTGGGAGGAAGAAGCTGGAAGGGCAGTCCCAGAATTCCCTAGCTAGGGTGTTTTAAGGCGGGTGGACTTCAACTCCCAGAATCCCCTGGTCTGTCTGTTTTAAAACAGGGGGACTTCAACTCCCAGAATCCCATAGTCTGTGTTTTAAGATGGATGACCCAGAATTCCCCAGCTGGCAACCTATTAAAATGGGTGGACTCCAACTCCCAGAATTCCCCAGTCTGTTTTAAGACAGGTGGACTCCAACTCCCAGAATTCCCCAGTCTGTTTTAAGACAGGTGGACTCCAACTCCCAGAATTCCCCAGTCTGTTTTAAGACAGGTGCACTCCAACTCCCAGAATTCCCCAGTCTGTTTTAAAACAGGTGCACTCCAACTCCCAGAATTCCCCAGTCTGTTTTAAAACAGGTGCACTCCAACTCCCATAATTCCCCAGTCTGTTTTAAGACAGGTGGATTTCAATTTCCAGAATTCCACAGTTTGGGTTTTAAGATGGGTGGGCTTGGAGACCCAGAATTCCCAGTCTGTGTTTCAAGACAGGGGGACTTCAACTCCCAGAATCCCCCAGTCTGCATTTTAAGATGGATGGGCTTGAAGACCCAGAATTCCCCAGCTGGTCTGGGGTGAACTTCAACTCCCAGAATTCCCAACCGTTGTCTTTAAGATTGGTGGACTTCAAATCCCGGAATCCTGGGATCTGAAGTCCACCCACCTTAAAAGTTGCGGAACTTGAGAAACAGGGGTTGAGATCTTTTGAAGAGTAGCCTGCTATGGGTACCAGTTGGCAGAACAGCTTCCTTCCCTTGGAGGATGAATGACCTCAGTTTTTTTTTTGTTTTTTTAAGCCTCAAAATCTGGACAAAATGGGCATTATTTGCCATCACTTCACTGCCTGGCACAACAGTGCTTGGTGGGCATTCACAGCAGGCCTCTCCTTAAAAGCTGATGTCCACCCAGCTGGGGAACTCTGGGAATTCATTTATTTTACTTTTTATTCATTTAGTTTGTCAGATGTTTACGAGATAACAGGCATAAGTATAAACACGGACACGAACACAGGAAATGGGTGCAAATAAATGGGGACAGGAGGAAAGGGGCGGTAGGCACACTGGTGTGCTTATGCACGCCCCCTTTACAGACCTCTTAGGAATAGGGTGAGATCAATAGTAAGACAGTTTGAGGTTGAAGCTGTGGGGGTTTGGGGACGTAACAACGGAGTCAAGTAGAGCAATAGCAATAGCAATAGCAGTTAGACTTATATACCGCTTCATAGAGCTTTCAGCCCTCTTTAAGCGGTTTACAGAGTTAGCTTATTGCCCCCAACAATCCGGGTCCTCATTTTATCCACCTCGGAAGGATGGAAGGCTGAGTCAACCCTGAGCCGGTGAGATTTGAACAGCCGAACTGCAGAACTGCAGTCAGCTGAAGTAGCCTGCAGTGCTGCATTTAACCACTGCGCCACCTCGGCATTCCAGGCGTGGACCCCTCTGTTGCCGAAGTCGTATTTTCTGCAATCGAGTTTGGAGCAAATTTACCTTGAGTTTGCATCTCTTGTTTGCCCGCGTATTATTGCGGTTGAAGCAGAAGAAGTTGATGGCAAGCAGGACATTGTGGCAGATAATTTTGTGTACTAGGTTTAGCTTAATTGCCGTAGTTCTAGGTTCTCAATTCTAAGCCCCAAATTTCAACCCTGGTGGCATTCAGAGATTCATAAGGAATTGAAGTCCACCCATCTTAAGGTCGAGGAAGGCTGGCTTAAGGATGAAGGTGGCCATTGCAAAAAAAAAACCTCTTGAATCCCCGGTGACCGGATATTTCGTGCTCGTATAGAAAGGAGAAGAAGGGCTGTTGATGAGCACTTCTCGTACAAAGCCACGTCCTGCCAGCCCTTCTCTCAACCACACCGCTTCCCCCTGTTTATGCAGCAAGCGAAGAGTGCGGTGCAGAATCGGGAAGGAAGAATTAAAAAAAAAACTGCTATCCTGAGCAGCGTGGAAAATAAAAAGGTGCGAAAACGAAACCGCCATATGCTACTCTCTACTTCCTGCATTCACTTTGAAGTGGTCAGGAAGGAATTGAGCAGCACTAGCTGGGCGTCAGCAGGTGCTAAGAAACCCAAAAGAGAGTGAAGCAGTCAGTGGTGGCCCATTCAGTGTACCTGCCTTTCTCAATCTCAACGACTTGAAAACGGGTGGACTTCAACTCCCAGAATTCCCCAGCCAGCCAGCCAGCCAGGCGTTGAACTGTACACACGTTGTCCAGGGAGTTTTTGGCATTGAAATCCATGCATGCCGGCTCAGGAATTCAGGCAGTTGAAGTCCACACACGCTGGCTGGGGAATTCTGGGAGTTGGAAGTCCAAGAATGCTGGCTGGGGAATCCTGGGAATTGGAAGTCCAAGAATGCCATCTAGGGAGTTTTGGGAGTTGAAGTCCACATACCTTAAAAGTTGCCAAGGCTGAGAAACATCGGATTTGGGTTTAGGCACCCAGCCCCTTCTGCTTGTCATCTGATGTCATTTCTCATGACTGTTTCTTGACACAACAACTTAGTTCCTTTTTTCAGTACTTAATTTGCAAATTAATGCAATTCCTGGCTTTTGTGCTTCCTGCGTAGGTACTTGGTTCATTTTCAATTTGCAGCCATAATGGTCTATTTCCCCAATCTTGCATGATTAGGGGACTGGAGACTAAAACGTATGAGGAAGGGTTGCAGGAACTGGGTATGTCCAGTTTAATGAAAACAAGGACCAGGGGAGACAGGATAGCAGTCTTCCAATATCTCAGGGGTTGCCCCAAAGAAGAGGGAGTCAAACTATTCTCCAAGGCACCTGAGCAATGGGTGGAAACTAATCAAGGAGAGAAGCAACCTAGAACTAAGGAGTTGTGAATGCTCCAACACTGGAAGTTTTGAAGAAGAGATTGGTCAACCATTTGTCTGAAGTTGTGTAGAGTTTCCTTCCTAAGCAGGGGGTTGGACTAGAAGACCTCCAAGATCCCTTCCAACGCTTCTATTCTAATCCCTATTCCTATCCTGTTCCCAAATTTACTGTTAGAGAAGATGGTTTTGAGAGTAAATCTGAACCAAGCCTTGTCAGAGTTTATGGATTATGGTAATGTACTCGGAGACCTATTGATAACCAAAATAGGAGGGCTAAGAAAACTGGTATTGGTATCATATTGCTGGTATCATATTGCTGTGGCATCATCCATTAGCCAACATGTGGGTCACTTTATAATGCCTTGTTAAGTTGGAATATTGCATCCAATTGGCCACACTATAAAAAAGATGTTGAGATTCTAGAAAAAGAGGTGCAGAGAAGAGCAACCAGGATGATGAGGGGACCTGAGGCTAAAATATAGAGCTGAGGTGGCGCAGTGGTTAGGATGCAGTACTGCAGGCCACTTCAGCTGACTGCTATCTGCAGTTCGGCGGTTCTAATCTCACCGGCTCAAGGTTGACTCAGCCTTCCATCCTTCCGAGGTGGGTGAAATGAGGACCCAGACTGTTGGGGGCGATATGCTGACTCTGTAAACCACTTAGAGAGGGCTGAAAGCCCTATGAAGCGATATATAAGTCTGACTGCTATTGCTATTGCTAAAACATATGAAGAACGGTTGCAGGAACTGGGCCTGGCTAGTCTAGTGAAGAGAAGGACCAGGAGAGACAGGATAGCAGAGTTCCAATATTTGAAGATTGTCACAGAGAGGAAGGGGGTCAAGCTATTCTCCAAAGCACCCAAAAACCAGACAAGGAATAATGGATGGAAACTGACCAAGGAGAGAGATTCAACCTGGAAATAAGGAGGAACTTTCTGATAGTGATAACAATCAACCCATGGGACAGAAGTTGCCTTCAGATGTTGTGGGTTCTCCAACACTGGGGTCTTTCAAGGAGAAACTGGACAGCCATTTCTCTGAAATGTTATGGGGTCTCCTGCTTGAGCATCTCCAAGCAGAGAAGACCTCCAAAGTCCTTTTCTGCACTTTGGACTCACGCTAGTATCTTATTGGTCTTTAAAGGCAGCCCCCTATAAATTGCTCTGCTCTGCTCTTGTGGTTGTGGCTGTGTGTATGTGGTATCTGACATACACCGATGTTTTCTGAAATGCTCAAAACACCCCCATGTTGTATGAAGTTCGTCTTAAGGCAGGGGTGTGTGCAACTGTGTCAACCTGACAATCTGGGTCCTTCAGCTCCCAGATTTCCTGAGCCAGCATAGCTGAATTGGAGGCCATAAGCCAGAAAGCTGTCATTGTTGCACACACACACAAACACACACCCTGGCCTTGAAGAAGAGGAGCAGTTCCATTATGACATCCAATGAACCAACTATGCAAAGTGAGAATTTTGAGTTTCTCTCTTGTTTTTACACCATGGATTCTTGTCTGAGGCGTGTTGATGATAAATGGTGGGATTTCTTGAAAGAAAAACTGTTAGCTTCTCACAGCTGCTGAAGGACAGGAGGTGTGGGGGGATGTTTCTTCCCATCTCATTCTTGGTCTTCTTGGGGAGCTGGACAGTCCAAAGCTGGTGAGTTTTTTGACTATTTGACGCAAGGGTGAGTCGCGTGGATCTCTCTCGTTGTTGGTTGCAAAGTTGCGTCCGGCCCGTCGCGACTCCACAGATCACGTTCCTCCAGACCTTCCTGTCCTCGACCCTCCTCTGGAGTCCATTGAAGCTCACACCGACTGCTTCGATGACCCCCATCTGGCCACCTCCTTCTCTGAATCTCTAGCCAGGAACAGAGTGGCCTTTGGTTGGAGTTTCCCCAGAGCTGGAGGGGAGAAAGGCTGAGGGCCACTCCAAAGGAGAACTTTGTTGCTGAGAGAGGAACTTGAGAAGAACAAGACGTAACTCTTTTCCTTGCTGGTGTCGGCCACTTTAAATGGTGGTTCTGTTGGTGGTCAGACCTAAGAGGTTTGGCGTGGGTGGGTGAAAAACCAGGGCATGATTGTCCTCGTGTCCTCAGTGAAGGAAGCATCTCAAACAGATGTTGGAAAATAACGCAACGCAGTCAAGAACCATGTCGCAGGGAAAACATTTATCTTCCATTCGCTTTAAAGTTTTCTTCTGCTTCCCCGTTTGAAACTCCTGACAAACGCAGGAATTTACAAGGCTGAAGTTCACCAGGGCCATCCTAGAGGAATTGAAGGGGGGCGAAAGGCTTTGCGGGGGCCACAGATACCCTGGGCCTGCGCGATGTGTCTTAAATCTTTAATATTCAAACCCTGTCATGCCACCTCAAACCTGTCGGTCGGAAGTTTCTTCTGTTGAGATAAAAATCAACCCACCTGTTTTGACTTCCCCTTCAGACCTTTTTTTCTCTCTTTCGACTGGTTTCAGAGCATCTTCATTCATGGTGAGTTAAGATACCGCTGCATGTGCGGTCGATATTTGGACATTTGGGGTTGCGGGAAGGAATTTTAAAACATGCTTTTAAAACGAATGATTGTACGTGGAAGTTGGAAGCTCAGAGGGTGATGCAGTTTTCTGAGCTGTGATGGGCAATGAGGTTTAGGAATCCACAGTTGATGGGGAAAAAAATCGGAATATCTTCAGTTGCAAAAAAACAACAAAAACCGCTTTAATATTAATATTCTAAAGTATTCTGTTAAGGGAATGATGAATACTTCGCCTGAAATTATTTCCTTTGGGCTCTTGGTGTCGACAGATAAAAGCAGATATAATTGATTCTAAGGAAGAACTAAATAAATCTAATGTTCGTTTAAACCAACTATCAGCTATTCGTTTAGAATCAACTATGATTTTAGTTTTAGTTTGTGAGTGTGTAAATTTGCTTAATCCATCAAACTGTAGTGATGTAACTTGAGAAAAGGAGTCACAGATTTGTCTGGATTTTTTCTTGTTCCTTTAGAGATAAATCCAGTGTAGATTAGCCTTCGATTTTTAAGACTCGTTACCTCCAAACTGTAGGGGCAGATCACAATTGGACTATTATTGTTACGTATTGATGAAAGGAGCAATAGATGGAAATTAATCAAGGAGAGAAGCAACTTAGAACTAAGGAGGAATTTCCTGACAGTTAGAACAATTAATCAGTGGAACAACTTGTTGTGAATGCCCCAACACTGGAAGTCTTTAAGAAGATGTTGGATAGCCATTTGTCTGAAACGGTATGGGGTCTTCTGCCTGAGCAGGGGGTTGGACTAGAAGACCTCCAATGGCCCTTCAGCCTTTGTTATTCTGGAGCGTCCTAAGCACAGAATACAACACTACTGGAATGGATAATGCAGAAGAAAATATTCAAGTAATAAAATATGTACAATAAAAAATAATTCTACAGAGTAGGAATTATGTTGGAAACGGATACTATAATTTCCCCTTTGTTTGAGGATCTCTGGGGTAAAGCTTTTAGTCTGTTAAAAAAGCTTAATTAGCACGTGCTCCACTTTTTGTTTAACTTTTCTTACTTTTTAAGCACAACCAACCGGAAACTCTATTACGATTGCTCCTGATAATAAGATAAGAGAAGGTAAACTTTACTGTCATTTTTTCTGTACACACAATGGTGAATGTGTGGAAGGCTGACTTCAATCCTAGGTAGCACCACGTGTTTTTCCTCTCTCTTAGGGTGCAAAGAGAATATATCTGCTGCAAACTCCACATGGGTGTTAGGAAGGGCATCCAGCCAGTAAATGCCCAGCTCCATCCAGTCTCCCTAACTCTCGCCTGAATGAAGGAATTTCCGGTCCCTAAAAAAAGGGAGTTCTGTATACACAATGGTGCACTTAAAAATGAAATTCGGATGCCCGCTCTTGGGGGTGGGATGTGGGGGGTGGGAATAAAAACCAGAACCTCAGGAAATACATTTTGCCAAAATCAGAGACTTCTTGCACAGCTAAAACTGTATTAATGATTGAAAAAAAAACCCCAATGGCTATAAAATTTACGATCATAGAGAATTTCAGATTCAGAGGGGCAATCTTGATCAGGATTTTATTCCCCAAATGACTCTCAAGCCTCACTTTGAACACACTAAGCCAAAATGCAGGTCAGCCCCAAATATTTGTATTTTATTTATTAAATCTGTAATCTGCCCATCCTATATATATTTTTTTTAGTCACTCTGGAGTGGGGTGAGGGATAATGGCACACGCTGGATGGGGGATTCTGGGATTTGAATATCTGAAAAGCAGGGGGGAAAAACCAACCTTGCAAGATTTACGGGGCAGAGAGAGCTGCAGAATTGCCTCATCCCAACCGCAACCGTAGATAAAGAGGATAGTAAAACAAAAAATTATCAGATATTCTGGCTAATCCCGTGTTTTGGATTGCAACAGACAAGCCGGCTGGGGAATTCTGGGAGTTGAAGTCATTTGAACATCTTAATATTGCTGAGATTGAGAAATCGGTACTTAAAGAGATTACATCTAATCATCTTCCATTGCTCCTCTGGATTTTTTTTTTTTAAATCTTTCTGTTTCTTGTTTCAAAAGAGTTGCAAAATCAGAGACATCAAAAGCTAGATAATAAACCACAGGCATTTTTTTTTTTAAAAAAAAACATGTTTTTAAATATGAGTGCCTGGATGTTTACCCAAGCAGGCATATTTTGGGGGTTGGTTTTTTAAAAAAAACCCATAATTATCTTGGGTTAGGTTTCAGGGACAAATGGGACATCTTATCTTTATATCCATGAAGCTTTCTTCCCGTAATAGGAAAGTCCAGATAACAAGACTTCTGACCTACCTCCTTTCTTTAAATGTTAATCTGACTTGGTTTTGCTTAGAGATTAGAGATTAGAGCTGCTTTGAAAATGATGGGCATTTTGCAGTTTACCCAGGAAAGTTGCAACACTGCGGGGCTTTTCGGTTGACAAATACATTTTATTAAAACGCAAAGAATTTTTACGATCTGCTTGTTACCTGCTGATAAAACCAGCTTCTCTCACAGAAGTTGATGTAAATCTTTTAGTCTTTGAGAGCTGCAGGCAACGAAATTTCATTTTAAGGTGGTACATTCAAAGGGACGCGGTGGCTCACACACTGAGCTTGTCGATCAGAAAGGTCAGCAGTTCGGCGGTTCGAATCCCTAGCGCCACATAATGGAGTGAGCTCCCGTTACTCGTCCCAGCATCTGCCAACTTAGCAGTTCGAAAGCACGTAAAAATGCAAGTAGAAAAATAGGGACCACCTTTGGTGGGAAGGGAACAGCGATCCGTGCACTTTCGGCATTGAGTCATGCCGGCCACATGACCACGGAGACGTCTTCGGACAGCGCTGGCTCTTCGGCTCTGAAACAGAGATGAGCAATGCCCCCTAGAGTCGGGAATGACTAGCACATATATGCAAGGGGAATCTTTACCTTTAAAGATAAAGAAAACAGACAATAAAATTGTTCTGTTCTGTTCTATTCTATTTAATACAATTCTAATTCTAATTCTATTCTATTCTTATTTTATCTAGTCAGCAAGAAAGGTGTTCTCTGACTATGGTTAAATTTTGGGGGGTTTTTTTTGCAGCCTAGCAGCGTAATAAACATTTTGTTGTTTCTAACCACACTAAACTAGCAGAATAAACATTTTTTTGTTGTTTTTAACCACGCTATGCACTGAGCTGCAGTTTGTGAAAATTGGCGCTTTTTCATATATATATTTTTAACGGAACGGTTAAGATTTCTACCAGACTGGTATTGATTTTTGGATACCACAGCCGTGTCCTTTAAAATACATGCAGGTGGCCCTCGAGTTGCGCCCACAAGTGAGCCCAAGATTTATGTCGCTAAACAAGACGTGAACTGAATTTTGTCCCTGTTTATAACCTTTCTTGCCAGTGGTCGTTAAGTGAATCACTGCAGCTGTTAAGTCAGGGACTCTGGATTCCCCCGACTTTTTTTTGTTTGTCAGAAGGTCGCAGAAAGGGATCACGTGACCCCAGGACACTGCAACCGTCATAAATATGAGTCACTTGCCGACTGTCTGAATTTTTGATCATATGACCATGGGGATGGTGCCACAGTCATAAGTGTGAAAAACCGTCATAATTATGCCGTTATAACTTCGAATGGTCACCAAACTTCGAATGGTCACTGTTGTAAGTCAAGGACTACCTGTATATATTTTATTTTACCTGTAGGGGGAAGTAGAGGGTGTGATGTGGGAGGGATAGCAATAGCAATAGCAGTAGCAGTTAGACTTATATACCGCTTCATAGGGCTTTCAGCCCTCTCTAAGCGGTTTACAGAGTCAGCATATCGCTCCCAACAATCTGGGTCCTCATTTCACCCACCTCGGAAGGATGGAAGGCTGAGTCAACCCTGAGCCGGTGAGATTAGAACCGCTGAACTGCAGATAACAGTCAGCTGAAGTGGCCTGCAGTGCTGCACCCTAACCACTGCGCACCCTAACCACTGCGCCACCTGGCATTTTCTTATTCACACCAGCAAGTTTAGGTTTCGGTTTCGGTTTATTGGTTTTGTATGCCGCCCACTCCCGAAGGACTCCGGGCGGCTCACAATAAACAGGGGAGGGAATAAATAAGACAATCCAAACAATTTAAAAATCCACAACAGTCACAATTAGCTTGTGATTAATTGTAGTTGTGCAAACAAACAATTGTAGTTTTTGAAAACAAAAAACGGTACACCAAAATTTGCAAGTATTTTGTTGCATATTTCTTTGCAACAAAATATGCTTCGAAGGGAAGGCAGTTTTTTTACCCAATGTTCTGACCAAGGCTTCCCAAGATCATGAAGCCGACTCCTTGTCCCAGTAAAACCCCTTTTATTTAGGTTTAAGGGAATTCCTCTCCAGCAAAGTCCCAGCAAACCGTCTTTTGTGCGATTTCACAACTACAGGCCTTGATCAGGCTTGGAGAGCTGCCAGGCTGATATCTTCCAAACTCCATGCTGTAGCAGCAAATACTTAGCAAGAAGTCAGGAACAGATCTTCAGCCGAATGAATTGAGCTAATTGTCTCCTGCAAACTCCACTCCCCTTTCGCTCCTCTTTTATTCCCTTTGGGAGGGGCCATTCACCGTCCACCGGTGGCTTTACTCCCGAATCAGCCCTTGTTCCTTAACTCTTCCCTTCTCCTGGCAGCTCTGCGCATGCGCACACTGGGAACAGGCTCCAGCTGTTCTTCTGCCCCACTGATCTCCGACTCCAAAGGCAGCTGATGGCCTTGGCCCCCTCTCTGCCTCCGACGCAGAGCCCTTATCCGAGCCTTCCCCAGACTCCAGGACTGGCCCATCTTCCTCCCCAACCTCCTCACTGTCCGAATCTGCTGGCCACAACAACTTGTGGATCTATTACCTTCTGAATAGCAGCATGTTGACAGCTTGATTCGGGGCTAATGAGACATTATTCTGTGTTTGGAAATTCGCCCATTCTTAACTCCAGAAATATATGAAGTTTGGGGTTGGTTTTATTTAAGTTGTTGTTTTGTTTGTAAAAATTGTTTTCTGTTTGTAAAATCCGATGGCATTCAAACCGCCATAGAATAGAATAGGTGCCACAGTGCCAGCAATATGACACAGAATATGTGTTACACTGCTGGTGTCACGGCAATATGATACCCATTTTGTTGGTCCTCCTATTTTAGTTATCAATAGGTAGGTCTCGGTACATTTCCATCATCCATAAACTCTGAGAAGGCTTGGTTCAGATTTACTCTGAAAACCATCTTCTCTTTGAGAATAGGATAGAAATAGAAATAGAATAGGATAGAAATAGAAATAGAATAGAATAGAATAGAATTAGAATAGAAATAGAAATAGAAATAGAATAGAATAGAAATAAAATAGAATTAGAATAGAATAGAATTAGAATAGAAATAGAATAGAAATAGAATAGAATAGAACAGAATAGAATTAGAATAGAAATAGAATAGGATAGAAATAGAAATAGAATAGAATTGGAATAGAAATAGAATAGAAATAGAATAGAAATAGAATAGAAATAGAATAGAAATAGAATAGAAATAGAATAGAAATAGAATAGAAATAGAATAGAAATAGAATAACAGAGTTGGAAGGGACCTTGGAGGTCTTCTAGTCCAACTCCCTGCTTAGGCAGGAAACCCTAAACCATTTCAGACAAATGGTTATCCAACCTCTTCTTAAAAACCTCCAGTGTTGGAGCATTCACAACTTCTGGAGGCAAGTTGTTCCTTAACCAATGGCTCTCCTGATACCTCATTATAATAAAAATAATATTCAAAGACTATTTCAAAAGGAAAGTCCATTGGAAGAAAAGGCAAAGTGGAGAGACAGAGGGTGTGTGTGTGTGCAGATGCCATTTTTTAAAAAAAGGAAGATGAAATTAAAAAGAGCAAGAGAAACAACAGGGAAAGCTCCTTAAAAGAACTCATAAAAACTTTGAAAGGGAGCGTGGGTTCATCATTGTTACTAAAAATGTCACTTCTGGACTTTCAGTCATTGCAAAGGTTTTGCCAGTTAGGTGGCATGGATGATACTCAAAAGATATGATTCAAATGGGACCATAGAAGGAGCATCGGTGTGGAATGTAAAAGAAGAGCCTTGTAGCCGAATGAAAGGCAAAAAACGTCTGCAAATCCAGGAATTTCCCCTCCTGACTAGACCGCAATCTGATAGCGCAAAACATCTCTAGCACCATCTTCAACTTCTCTGAAAAGTGTCTCCTACTCTCCGGTCTTCTCAGGGCACATGAGTAACACAGAAACCTCTGTTTTGCAGGTTGCGTGTAATGTGACAACCTTAACAAAATTTAAAAAACCCCAAACCTGCCAACCTTTTCCAGAAATAGTAGAGCTGTTTAGAAAGAAATGAACTTCGAAATGTTGAGCGCTTTCTTTCTTTCTTTCTTTCTTCCTTTCTTTCTTTCTTTTTTCTTTCTTCCCTTCCTTCCTTTCTTCCTTCTCTCCTTCCTTTCATTTTCTTTCTTTCTTTCTTCCCTTTCCTTCTTCCTTTCTTTCATTTCTTGCTTTCCTTTCTTCCTTCCTTTTTCTTCTTCTTGTTCTTCTCCTCCTCCTCCTCCTCTCCCTCCTCTCTCCCTCCTCCTCCTCTTCCTCCACCTCATCTCCTCCTCCTTCTTTTCTTCTCCTCCCTCCCTCCTCTTCTCCTTCCCTCTTTTCCTCCTCTCCCCCTCTTCCTCCTCCCCATCGCCTCCTCCTCCCTCCTTCTCCTTCCCTTTTCTCCTCATCTCCTCCTCTCTTCCTCCCCCTCTTCTTCCTCCCCAGAGATGTCCACATGGTGGCAGAATGACAACAGGGATACAGCCAGCAACCCAGGAGCCGTGGAGACGTGTGAATTCCAGAACGTGTTTCATTTTTTTTTATTTTTCAAGCTGTAGAGAGTCAAAAAGTCAAGATGGCAGCCACGGCCATCTGATCAAAAGTCCCCTCCTGTTGATCCATGCAAAAAAGACCTTTAATCATGTCCATGTCAGATGTTTACATCCCACGCAAAACCAAATGCAACATGTCAGCTGTTTCATCCCCAGAGCAGTGGAGAACTTCCAGAAAAACCTTGGCCATTGATGTTGAGAAAGCTAAGCAGCCATCTCACCTTGCCTTGGATAAGAGCCCCAACCCCCCAAAAAACCTCCTATTTATTAATATCCATATAATTCCTAGAAGTCAAGTATGGTCTTGTTGGAAGAAATGTCCACCTGGGTTCAGTTCCAAGTGAAGAGAAAGACACCGGAAACATGGAGACTGCTTGGAAAGATGGTTTAATGGTGGTCAGGATCACACGGCTTGAGATGATGGGGGGAGGGGAGGGGAAGGAAAGAGATGCTCTGAACTGAACTGGAAAGGAGGTGGGTAAGAGCCGAGGTGGCGCAGTGGTTAAATGCAGCACTGCAGGCTACTTCAGCTGACTGCAGTTCTGCAGTTCGGCGGTTCAAATCTCACCGGCTCAGGGTTGACTCAGCCTTCCATCCTTCCGAGGTGGGTAAAATGAGGACCCAGGATTGTTGTTGGGGGCGATATGCTGACTCTGTAAACCGCTTAGAGAGGGCTGAAAGCCCTATGAAGCGGTATATAAGTCTAACTGCTATATGCTGAGAGTCCCTGGGTTTTATCCTCTCTCTGGGCTTTTGAATTTGAGCTTGTATTCTGATTGGTTGTCAGACTCCCGTGGGGGCCACGCAAGGGCAACTCTGTAGGCTGTCCTGAGTCCCGAGTTTGGTTGACTCTTGCTGGGTGATGATGTAATGAAAGGGCTTTTAGCCAATTCCTATTATGGCTCTGCCTGAAGGAAGTAGATCTTTGTTATGTAGAATAGGCTGGCCCAGGTCTTAATGGCCCATTGACAAAGGTGGGGGGTAAGTTTCTGCCTCCCTTTTAGGGGAAATATTTTGCCCTTTTAATATTTCCTAAAATATTTCATTTTTCTGGGAGAAGAGTGGGTGATAACTTCCTACAGTGTCAAAGGAGGCTCTTCACACCAATCCATGCATGTTGGCTGGAAAATTCTGGAAGTCCACCCATCTTAAAAGTTGCTCAGGTTGAGAAATGCTGCTTCTAACCTTAAATACAATTCAGAAAGCAAATTAAAAAAAATTTTTTGGCTCTGTCTATTCCATACCTAGAAGATGCATACGGTATGCCTGTCACCCTGCAATTTCCTTGAAAAATTTGGAAAGGCCAAGGGACCCTAAAATTCTCCTTTTCTAAATGTGCTCTCCGGGGGAATCAAATGATCTCACGTCACAATTTAAACGTAAAGGTAAAAGTTCCCCTCGAACATATGTGCTAGTTATTCCTGACTCTAGGGGGCGGTGCTCATCTCCGTTTCAAAGCCGAAGAGCCAGCGCTGTCCGAAGACATCTCCGTGGTCATGTGGCTGGCATGACTAAATGCCGAAGGCACACGGAACGCTGTTCCCTTCCCACCAAAGGTGGTTCCTATTTTTCTACTCGCATTTTTAAGTGCTTTCGAACTGCTAGGTTGGCAGAAGCTGGGACAAGTCACGGGAGCTCACTCCGTTACACAGCGCTAGGGATTCGAACCGCCGACCTTTCTGATCGACAAGCTCAGCGTCTTAGCCACTGAGCCACTGTGTCCCTACATCACAAAGTACCTTGATGCTAAAGCTCACATCCTTCAACAACAACAAAAAAAACCCCCAAGAATCTTCTGCTAAGAAATCGAGAAATTAAAGTCAAATGCCCCTTTCAGAAATAGAAATAGAAAATTGTCTGTGCAATTGAGAGGAGGCTCAGGGGAATTCTCTCCACGCATGGCTGGTGCTTACCTTTCGAGTTGATTTTTTTCGTGGCTTCTTTTCGAGCCAAAGCACTGTGGCTTTCTTCAAAGATTTGAGAATTTCACCAGTGATGCTCTCCAAACCTCAGCTGGAAATTTCTCTTCGACAGCATGCCCTATTGGGCAGGGAAAGGAACCTGCACATCAACAAAGTATTTGTAGTAGGGGCACCCTAGCCGAGTTTTTGTCGGAGAGTTGCTTGTGTGGGGAGGGCAGCAAAGGGGGAATGTCGCTGGCATTTTCTCTCCAAACTGAGGTTCAAAGCACACAGTACAGTCTTTAGCCGTGACCTGACAAAAGGGCGAACGACAAAACCGCGCCGACTAAACCGCGTCGCTAAAACCGCGACGACAACAGTGCGCCGACAACAGCGCAGAGACAGAATGGCAATTTCAGTCGACAGAGGGGCAATTTAAGTTAAGGTAAGGGTTAGGTTTAGGGTTAGGTTTAGGGTTAGGTTTAGCGTTACGTTTAGGGTTAGGTTTAGGGTTAGGTTCAGGGTTAGGTTTAGCGTTACGTTTAGGGTTAGGTTTAGGGTTAGGTTCAGGGTTAGGTTTAGCGTTACGTTTAGGGTTAGGTTTAGGGTTAGGTTTAGCGTTACGTTTAGGGTTAGGTTTAGGGTTAGGTTTAGTTTTACAGCGCGCTTCTGTCGCCGCGCTGTTGTCGGCGCGATTCAGCGCTCATTCATCGGAGCGCTTTAGAACACACGTTTTTGTCACCGCGGTTTAGTCGGGCACGGTTTTGTCGTTCGCCCTTTTGTCGGTGAACCGTCTTTAGCTGATCAGTGATGGAGTAGGGAGGACTTAGTGCTTCTCAAACTGGGTGGCTTTTAAGATGTGTGGACTACAACTCCCAGAATTCCCCAGCCAGATATGCTGGCTGGGGAATTCTGGGAGTTGAAGTCCACGCATCTTAAAATCTTTTGGCTGGGGAATTCTGGGAGTCCACGCATCTTAAAGTGTTCTGACCCCCCCTCATCCCACACCAACACACACTCGGAGCCAAAGATAAGTTACGCCATTTAATTAACAGACAGACAGGTCCTTGGCAGAAAACCGGCACAGACAAGCTTGGGCAGCAATCCAGCACAGATAAGCCGTGGCAGCAATCCAGTCTGCCAAGCTCACAATAATGTTCTCCAACATTAGTTCCTGCGTTGACTTCTGCAAAAGGGGCGTTTGCACAAGCAGTCCTTTTATAGTCTGGAGAGGAGTCTAATTACCACCAGCTGAGTGCAATTACCTCCTGTACTTGTGCAACTGTTCCTGACGCCTTTTAGCTCTTCGGTGCCGGGCATCCAGGAACAACTCACTGTTGATGTCAGGAACACACTCCCTTGTCTCCTCTCCACTGGTCCAAGGCTCAGGCGCCTCCTGGTGGCCAACCAGCCTCTCTGCGCCCTGCTCGGAGTCGGAACCCTGTCCAGGGTCCTCCACATCCTCCAGAGCCGACTCATAGGGCCCCTCGCTGTCAGAGTCTGGTGGCAGCTCCAACAGCTCCTGCTGGGCCACTACATTAAAGTCTCCAAATTTGAGAAACACAGGTATAGATTAAGATTCTTAGGATAACAGATTAAGAATATTTATACCAATCCATTGCACTAACGGATGTAGTTATGCTAAGAATATAAATTTCCTGACAGTGAGAACAATGAACAGTGGAACAGAAGTTGCCTCCAGAAGTTGTGAATGCCCCAACACTGGAAGTCTTTAAGAAGATGTTGGATAGCCATTTGTCTGGAACGGTATAAGGTTTCCTGCCTAGGCAGGAGGTTGGACTAGAAGACCTCCAAGGTCCCTTCCAACTCGGCTATTGTATTATTGTATTAAATCCATTATACTAATGGAGTTAAACTCCACAAATGCTAGCTAGGGAATTGAACTCCACATATCTTAAAGGAGCTATATTTGAAAAAAAGATTGGTGTAGCTTAAGATTCAGATTACATTAAACCATTATACTAATGGACGTAGTTATACCAGTAGTATAGAAACTCTATAATATTAATGGAGTTGAAGTCCACCGTTGCTGGCTGGGGGAATTCTGGGACTTGAAGTCCTCACATTTTAAAGAAGCCAAGTTGGACATTCACTACTTTAGTTGAAATTCAACCACTTCACCTTCTCCTAAATGGTTGTAAATCACGGCCTGCCTGTATCCAGTGGTGGGTTGCTCCTGGTTTGGTTCAGTTCAGCCAAACCAGTAGTAGGGGCGGTGGGAGGCCCCTGCCCACCCACCCAGACGCTTCTGCACATGCGGGAGCGCTCCCGAACCAGTAGTAAAAATATTTGCAACACACTACCGCCTGTAACCTTCTCATAGGTGTTCTGAGCCTCAGACAGCTGCCAAAGAATAGTTAAAATAAACGATAACGTTAAACCATGAAGTAAAATAATCCGCTGTCATGTTTCCTCCTTTCAGGCTGAAAATTCCAGCATGTTCTCCAATAACAGTGGAGAGTACGTGGATTACTACAATGAGAGCTACTCTTTCGACTGTTGCTTTGCCCAGCCGTGCGATTTTAACCCGTACCAGGAGTTTTCAGAGAGGTTTCTGCCTCCGTTCTACATCATCATTTTCCTCCTGGGTCTCGGAGGCAACATGATGGTCATCGCCGTCTTCCTCCTGGACCGAGTCTCCTTATTCGGGAACGACATCTTCGTCCTCAACTTGGCCATCGCAGACATTCTCCTGGTGGTCACCCTCCCCTTCTGGGCTGCCCAGGCCGTCTACGGTTGGATCTTCAAAGGCTTCCTCTGCAAGGTGATCGGCAGCAGCCTGAAGATCAACTTCTACGCCAGCATCCTCTTCCTCATATGCATCAGTTTCGAGCGGTACCTCTCCATCGTCTATGTCATACGGATGTACAACAGGAACAAGCGCTTCCTCATCATCTACATCGCCTTGCTGGTTTGGCTGGTCTGCTTCCTGCTGGCGGTGCCCGACTTCATGTACCTGAGGTCCGAGTATGACAGCCGCAGGAAAGTCACTTCCTGCGTTCTCTTGTTCCCGCCGCAGAGCACCAAGGAGTTGAGAATCGCCCTGATCATCATCAACCAAGTGGTAGCTTTCTTGCTCCCTCTGATGGCCATGATCTACTGCTACTTCCACATCATCGTGACCCTCCAGCGCTCCAGGGGCTTTCAAAAGCACAAGGCCCTCAAGGTGATCCTGGTCGTGGTGGCGGCCTTCTTCCTCTGCTGGTTGCCTTACCATTTGGTGCAGTTCATCACCACTTTGCTCCAGCTGGACATCCTGGAGAAGAATTGCCAGTGGGAGGACAACCTGGACATCGCCGATACCGTCACCACCAGTTTGGGCTTCTTTCACTGTTGCCTCAACCCGCTGCTCTATGCCTTCGTCGGGGTCAAGTTCCGGAACAAGCTGTTGACCATGCTGAGAAGATTTGGATGCATCAATCAGACATTCTGGAACAGGCATTTCAGGCCGTCCAGTCAAATAAGAGATTCAAATTGGTCTGAAAGCACAGATTGCTCCAACGCCGCCTTCTAGAATGACCTGTGGCCCCTCAGGATGCCATTACTATCCCAGGATTCTCTCTTCTCTTGCTCCTCTGCCAGCAGGCGTCCCGTTGCTCTACACACTGGTTGCTCTACACACTAGTCCTTGACTTAACAACCATTTCTTTGGGGAGGGGGTGTTCGAAACAGTGGTGGGACTACCAATTCTGGGGCATGGCTTGGTGAGCATGGTGGGCGTAGTTTGATGGGCATGACAGGGGAAGGATACTGCAAAATCTCCCTTCCCTCCCCATTCCAGGGGAAGGATACTGCAAAATCTCCATTCCCTCCCCACTCCAGGGCAAGGATACTGCAAAATCTCCATTCCCATCCCACTCCAGGGCAAGGATACTGCAAAATCTCCATTCCCATCCCACTCCAGGGGAAGGATACTGCAAAATCTCCATTTCCTCCCCACTCCAGGGGAAGGATACTGCAAAATCTACATTCCCTCTTCACTCCAGGGCAAGGATACTGCAAAATCTCCATTCCCTCCCCACTCCAGGGGAAGGATACTGCAAAATCTCCCTTCCCATCCCACTCCAGGGCAAGGATACTGCAAAATCTCCATTCCCATCCCACTCCAGGGCAAGGATACTGCAAAATCTCCATTCCCATCCCACTCCAGGGGAAGGATACTGCAAAATCTCCATTCCCATCCCACTCCAGGGCAAGGATACTGCAAAATCTCCATTCCCATCCCACTCCAGGGGAAGGATACTGCAAAATCTCCATTTCCTCCCCACTCCAGGGGAAGGATACTGCAAAATCTCCCTTCCCTCCCCACTCCAGGGCAAGGATACTGCAAAATCTCCATTCCCTCCCCACTCCAGGGGAAGGATACTGCAAAATCTCCCTTCCCATCCCACTCCAGGGCAAGGATACTGCAAAATCTCCATTCCCATCCCACTCCAGGGGAAGGATACTGCAAAATCTCCCTTCCCATCCCACTCCAGGGGAAGGATACTGCAAAATCTCCATTCCCTCCCCACTCCAGGGCAAGGATACTGCAAAATCTCCATTCCCATCCCACTCCAGGGGAAGGATACTGCAAAATCTCCATTTCCTCCCCACTCCAGGGGAAGGATACTGCAAAATCTACATTCCCTCTTCACTCCAGGGGAAGGATACTGTAAAATCTCCATTCCCTCCCCACTCCAGGGCAAGGATACTGCAAAATCTCCATTTCCTCCCCACTCCAGGGGAAGGATACTGTAAAATCTCCATTCCCTCCCCACTCCAGGGCAAGGATACTGCAAAATCTCCATTTCCTCCCCACTCCAGGGGAAGGATACTGCAAAATCTCCCTTCCCTCCCCACTCCAGGGAAAGGATACTGCAAAATCTCCATTCCCTCCCCACTCCAGGGGAAGGATACTGCAAAATTTCAATTCCCTCTGATCAGCTGGGACTCGGGGGGCAGAGAATATGGGGGCATGGCCAGCCAGAGATTACCGGTTCTCCGAACTACTCAAAATTTACGCTACCGGTTCTCCAAAAGTGCTCAGAATCTGCTGAATACCACTTCTGGTTCAAAGTTACAACAGCACTGGAAAAAAGTGACTTATGACCGGCCCTCACACTTAACGACCATCCCCGCAATCATGTGATTAAAATTCAGGTGCTTGGCGACAGGTATGTCCCCAGGGTCATGTGACCATCATTTGTGACCTTCCCAATTGGCTTCCAACATGCAAACTCAATGTGGGGGAAGCTGGGTTTTTTTAACAACAGTGTGATCCACTTAATGGCAATGATTCGCTTAACCACCGGGGCAAAACAAGATGGGAAAAAATCAAGCACGATTCGCTGAACTTAAGCCTTGCTTAGCAATGGAGGTTCTGATGTCAACAGCAGAGTTTTTAAGAAGAGACCCGACAGCCGTTTGTCATATCGGGTTTCCTGCTTCAGCAGAGCGTTGGACTAGATGACCTCCATATTCCCTTCCAACTCTCTGTTGTTCTAAGTTGGGGACTGCCTGTGTACAGTAGCATTCAGATCGAGCATCCGAATTCCCTCTGTGCATCCGGTTTCATTCAGACTGTCACAGTTCTGAACAAAATGTTCCTGAGGTCGTTGAGTCCTGGCTTTTTTTCTTTATTTTTGGTTTTGAACCAAATCGCTTCTACCTGGGAGTCAAGAAACCGGTTGCTGAATATGGTTTTGAGGTCACCTGTTCATGTTTTCAGTTTCTTCCTTGGCTCCAGAACAGCTTTCTGAGGTCGAAAATGGGGCTGAAAATTTCGAAGGTCGGAAACCAAAAGATTTCAGGGCCTCGGGCCAAAAACCTCTTGAGTTCTTGAAGGCTTCATGGTTCTCTGCTGTTGTGTTGCATTGGCTCGTGAATCCTTGCCGCCTGATCGTAAACTCTGTCTCTGCCCTTCTGAAATGCGTAGATGAGGATGATTTGATTCAAATAGACAAGGACAACAGAGAGAAAAACAGTCGTCCGCTTGGTTCTGCTGGATGCCCAGTTGTGACAAAGAAAAAGGGGCTTGATTTTTACATATGTATATATATATTCAACATTTCTAACATTAAAAAAATATAAATGCAGCAATGAATGAGAGTGTTTTTAACGACACTAATTGTGAGTGGTGTTTTTGGTATTTTTCAGTATCTGGGCTCTTCGCATTCTTTGTTTTATTATATTACTTTTTGCGTGACTCCTCCTCCTCATCATCATCATCTTTCTGCCCCTTCTCTTTTCTCCTTCTCTTTCTCCTTCTCTCTTTTGCTTCCTCTTCTCCTTCCCTTTTGTCTTCCTCCCCTCCTTGTCCTCCGCCCCCACTCTTCCTTCTGCCCCTTCCATTTTGAGCCGAGGTGGCGCAGTGGTTAGAGTGCAGTACTGCAGCCACTTCAGCTGATTGCTAAGCTGCAGTTCAGCGGTTCAAATCTCACCAGCTCAAAGGTTGACTCAGCCTTTCATCCTTCTGAGGTGGGTAAAATGAGGACCCGGATTGTTGTTGGGGGCAATATGCTGACTCTGTAAACCACTTAGAGAGGGCTGAAAGCCCTATGAAGCGGTATATAAGTCTAACTGCTATTGCTATTGCTATTATTCTTCTTTCTGCTTCTCCCTCCTCCTCCTTCACTTTCTCCTCTCATTCTTTCCTCTTCTCCTTCTCTTTTGTCCTCCCCTCCTCCTCCTCCTCCTTCTGCCCCTTCCGTTTTCTCCATTCTGCTCCTCCCTCCTCCTTCACTTTCTCCTTCTCTCCTTCCTCTTCTCCTTCCCTTTGTCCTCCTCCTTCTTCTGCCCCTTCCATTTTCTCCTTCTTTCTGCTCCTCCCTCCTCTCCTTCACTTTCTCCTTCTTTCCTTTCCTTCCCCTCCTCCTCCTCCTCCTTCTCCTCCTCCGAGGATTTTACCCTAATTGTGGCAGAAGGAAACATCTTCATCCTTGATGAACCTCAGCGACATTAAGCAAAGTAGAATAGCTAAAAATGAGAAAAAACCATCTGAGAAAACCAACAACTCTCCTCCTCTTCCTCCTCCTCTCCTCCTCCTCCTCCTGCCCTTTCGTTTTCTCCTTTTCTTTCTCCTCCCTCCTCCACCTTCACCTTCTCCTTCTTTCCTTTCCTTCCTCTCCTCCTCCTCCTCCTAAGAGGATTTTACCCTAATTGTGGCAGAAGGCAACATCTTAACAGTCCTTGATGAACCTCAGCGACATTAAGCAAAGTAGACCAGCTAAAAATGAGAAAAGACCATCTGAGAAAACCAACAATGAATCCCTTGCATATGGTTGCCATTCAGGGGGTTTCCAAAAGTCAAACCCGAAAATATGATTGCGTTTGTTGGGTGGGAGGTTGGATCACATTATCAGTAGCTGATAAGGAAAACAAGCGATCCCTCTTTCGTAACTTCCTCATCAGGAAACCTTTCATAATGTTATGAAAAAAGGTTTCCTTTCCCCACCAGAAGATTTGGTGACTTCCCCACATTCTTGAGTTCACCCTGGGGAGCAGCAAGAAAGAAGGATATCCGAGGATAACATTTGGGCGCAACCATGGAATTAAATCAACCCACCAGTTACGAGGATGAGGATTATTACTACGAGGTATGTTAGTTCTCTGTCGGCCTCTAGTCTCGTGTTTCTCAACTGGGGTTACTTGAAGCTATGTGGGCTTCAGCCCCCAGAATTCCCCAGCTAGCCTAGTGGTTGAGTCGCCAAAGGATTAGCCGAGCCTGTCCTTCAAGTAGACTTCCACAATCAAGCCACCTGGATTGGCCCATTGGACACGGGGAGTGGGAGATTCGCGGAGGGTTGGTTGCACAACCTGACATGTTCAGTTTAGTTTAGTTTTAGTTTAGTTTTATTTGGTTTGTATGCCGCCCTATTCCCGAGAGACTCAAGGTGGCTCACAATAAAAAGGGGAGGAGATACAGAAATAAAATAAAAACAGCAGTTTAAAATTCACAACAGTCGTAACCTCGAATGGGGCTGGATAGTTCAACAGCCCCAGGCCTGCCGGAACAGCCAGGTCTTAGTTGCTTTGCGGAATGCCGGAAGGGTAGTGAGGGTCTGGATCTCAACGGGGAGATCGTTCCAGAGGGCCGGAGCAGCCACAGAGAAGGCCCTCCCCCGAGGAGTCGCCAGCCGACATTGGCCGGCAGATGGAATCCGGAGGAGGCCTAGTCTGTGGGATCTAATAGGTCTTTGGGAGGTGACTGGCAGGAGGCGGTCTCTCAAGTACCCAGGTCCGATACCATGTAGGGCTTTAAAAGTAACGACTAGCACCTTGAAGCGTATCCGGAGACCAATAGGCAGCCAGTGCAGCTCGCGGAGGATAGGTGTAACGTGGGTGTACCGAGGTGCACCCACGATCGCTCGCGCGGCTGCGTTCTGGACGAGCTGAAGTCTTCGAACACTCTTCAAGGGCAGCCCCATGTAGAGCGCATTCACTGGTTCTCCTGCACTCTTGACACCGTGGCACGACAAAACCGTGCTCCACTAAAGCGCGCCCGATTAAACCGCGTCGCTGACGTCATCAGCACGGCGACAACAGCGACTGTGGAGAAAAAAGGGCGCTTTAAATAGCGCTTTGAAAGCAAGCCGATTCAAGTTAAGGTAAGGCTTAGGGTTAAGTTTAAGATTAGGTTAAGGGTTAGGGTTAGGTTTAGGGTTAGGTTAAGTTTAGCATTAGGTTAAGGGTTAGGGTTAGGGTTAGGTTTAGGGTTAGGTTAAGGGTTAGGTTTAGGGTTAGGTTTAGGGTTAGGTTAAGGGTTAGGTTTAGGATTAGGTTTAGGGGGTTAGGTTTAGGTTTAGGGGTTATTTTTAGCTTTAGCGTTTACAGCGTGCTTTTTTCATCGCGCTGTGATGATGTCAGCTACGCGGTTTCGTCAGGCGCGCTTTAGTCGAACGTGGTTTTGTGGTGGAACCCTTGAACCAACTACGGTGCTTCATGGGCAAGAGAGGAGTACCCCAACCTGCCAGACCAAGGGGGCGATGTGTCCGAGGCAATTGAGGGAGCCATCTTATCTGCTGCTTTGGTCAGCAATAGACCTTGGCCCAATCCTCTTTGCATAGTGGAAATGACCTTCCTCGTTTGATGGCGCAGAAATGCTCACCCGCTTTGCCTCTGCAGATAACAAGCAGGGCCCACCCAATCCTTAAAAGAGGGAGTGTGCGAACGCGGGGGCCTGCTTTCGATTCCGTGAGGTTTTCACAGTACATGGCTTGAGATTGGGAAAGGAGGGGTCAGAGATAGTTGCATTTCCAGAAGGAGGAGGAAGATGAAGAGCAGGAGGAAGAAGAGCAGGAGTAGAGGAGGAAAGGAAGGAAGAAGGCAAGGAGGATGAGAAAGAAAGGAAAGAAAATAAAGGAAGAAAGAAAAAGGAAGGGAAGGAAGAAAAAGATATAGAATAGAATATATAAAATAGAATATAGAATATATAGAATAGAATATATAAAATAGAATATAGAATATATAGAATAGAATATATAAAATAGAATATAGAATATATAGAATAGAATATATAAAATAGAATATAGAATATATAGAACAGAATATAGAGCATAGAATAGAGAAGATATAAAATAGAATAGAAATATAAAATAGAATATATAGAATAGAATATAATAAATAGAATATAATAAGAATACAACAGAATAGAAATTAGAATAGAAATTAGAATTGAATAGAACAGATTAGAAATTAGAATAGAATAGAATATATAAAATAGAATAGAGAAAATATAAAATAGAATAGAGAATATAAAATAGAATATATAGAATAGAGTATAATAAAGAATAGAATAGAATAGAACAGAATAGAATTTAGAATAGAAATTAGAATAGAATAGAATAGAATAGAATATAGAATAGAATAGAATATATAAAATAGAATATAGAATATATAGAATATAATATAGAGCATAGAAAAGAGAAGATATAAAATAGAGAATATAAAATAGAATATATAGAATAGAGTATAATAAAGAATAGAATAGAATAGAACAGAATAGAATATCTAAAATAGAATATAGAATATATAGAATATAATATAGAGCATAGAATAGAGAATATATAAAATAGAATATAGAGTATAGAATAAAGAATAGAATAGAATAGAATATTGGCCAAGTGTGATGGGACCAGTGGTGCATTCCGGAACCCGTTTCAACCAGTACGCTTGCAACGGGGCCCGGCATCCTCCAAATGAGTCTTACCATCCAGCGACGCCTCCACAAGCCTCCGTGACGCCCCAGCTGCTTGGCGGAGTGTCGCGCAGGTGCTGTACATGCCATGCGCATGCGTGGAAGCCCCGAAAGGTTTAAAGACAGGTAAGGAGCGCGGGTGGACAGGTGGGCCCTCCGGAGCACCGTACCAGAATGGTACCTGGTGCTCCGGGCAGACTCCGGTACGCCCGTACCAGGCCGTACCGCCTGCAACCCACCACCGGATTGGACACAAAAGGAATTGGCGCAGATGCTCTCGGTGTACATAAAAGACAAGATACATTAATCAAGAATCCTAAGGCACAACACTTAATGATAATCATAGGGTACAAATAAGCAATCAGGAAACAATATCAATATAAATTGTAAGGATACAAGCAACAAAGTTATAGTCCTGCAGTCATAAGTGGGAGGAGATGGGGGATAGAAACGATGAGAAGACTAATAGTAATAGTAATGCAGCCTCAGTGAATAGTTTGACAGTGGGGAGGGGATTATTTGTTTAGCAGAGGGATGGCGTTCGGGGAAAAAGTTGTTCTTGTGTCTAGTTGGCTTGGTGTGCAGTGCATCGTTTTGAGGGTAGGAGTTGAAACAATTTATGTCCAGGATGCGAGGGGATTATTTCCAGGAGGAGGAGTGGGAGGAGGAGGAGGAAGAGCAAGAGTAGAGGAGGAAAGGAAGGAAGAAAGCAAGGAAGATGAAAAGAAAAAGAGAAAGGAAGTAAAAGAAAGGAAAAGGAAGGGAAGGAAGAATATATATATATATAGTCACAACCCCTGGTATGCCCAAATATGGGAGGAAGATCACACTTCCATTCTCTGTCCTTCGGCTCGTCACAAGAGACCATCCAGACAGAAACCCAATATTTTTTTACTGTTGCCTTTTTGTTACATTTGTTATATTTTGATTCCCAGCAAGGGTATGGCTAGCTGATGAGAGCTAAATAGCTTGAAATAGATCTATACTAGTCTCCCTTTATTTATTTATCAGCACAAATATATATATATATATATATAGATAGATAGATAGATAGATAGATAGATAGATAGATAGATAGATAGATAGATATAGATAGATAGATAGATAGATAGATAGATAGATAGATAGATAGATATAGATATAGATATAGATATAGATATAGATATAGATATAGATAGATAGATAGATAGATAGATAGATAGATATAGATATAGATATAGATATAGATATAATGATAGATATATGATAGATATATAGATATAGATATAGATATAGATATAGATATAGATTAGATAGATAGATAGATAGAGATAGAGATAGATTATATATATATATATATATATATATATATATATATATATATATATATATATATATATATATATATATATATATAAAAAACACATATATATACTTAAAGTCACAACCCCTGGTATGCCCAAGTAGCTAGCTGATGAGAGCTAAATAGCTTGAAATAGATCTATACTAGTCTCCCTTTATTTATGTGTGTGTGTGTGTGTGTTTTCTGAGGTTTTCGCGGGTGTTAGTATGTAGGACTTTGGTTACGCGGGAGAAAACCCGAATAACCAAAGACCTACATAGATAGATAGATAGATAGATAGATAGATAGATAGATAGATAGATAGATAGATAGATAGATAGATAGATAGATAGAGAGATAGATAGATAGATATAGAGAGATAGATAGAGAGAAAGAAAAAGAAAGGAAGGAATGGAGGGAGGGGGAGAAGGAGGGAAGGAGGGAGGGAGAAAAGAAGGATGGAAGGAAGAGAGAGAGAGAGAGAGAGAGAGAAATGAAAGAAAGAAAGAAAAAAGTCCAGCCAGCAGAAAAAGCAGTACCAGCAACAACACAGAATTCCTAAGGAGTGGGCACCTGTGTGTAAGTTAATACTGTGTGTAAGTAATACTGTGTGTAAGTAAAACTGTGTGTAAGTAATACAGTGTGTAAGTTAATACTGTGTGTAAGTAATACAGTGTGTAAGTAATACAGTGTGTAAGTTAATACTGTGTGTAAGTAATACTGTATATCTGGGAAGTTCTAAGAATTCCTCCCAACCCATTCCTCTTTCTCCTTCCTTCCTTCCTCTCCTCCCTCCCTCCCAGGTTGGCACGCTGCCCATGCTGAACCCCAACGCACAGCCATGCCTTCCCACAGAAGCCGGAGCCTTCGCCCGCTATTTCGGGCCGGTGCTTTTCTCCTTGGTGTTTGTGGTGGGCCTGGTGGGCAACAGCTCTGTGCTGACCATCTTGGGCCGACGCCGGCGGTCCTGGCGCTTTGCTGACCATTACCTCTTCCAGCTGGCGGTGGCCGACCTCCTCCTGGTCTTAACCCTGCCTTTCCGAGCTGCCCAGATGGTCCATGGCTGGAGCTTTGGGGAATCCCTCTGCAAGCTGACAGAAGGTCTCACCACCATGAACGTTTACACCAGCATCCTCCTCCTGACCTACCTCAGCATCGAGCGCTACTTCGTGGTGGCCAAGGGCGCCGCTCCCACCTTCTTCGTGAAGCTATCTCACATCTATCTGACTTCGGCCTTTTTCTGGGCCGTCGGCATTGCGTTCTCCACCGTGGACCTCCGATTCCGGACGGTCACCTACGTATGGGAAGCCATGTCTCTCGTCTGCCAGCTGGACCTGGAGGTCCAGGATGCCGAGTCCTGGAAATTGGGGCTCCAACTGTTTTTCTTCCTCCTGGGTTTTTGGTGGCCCGTCCTAGCTATGGTCTACTGCTACCTGTGGATTTTCATCAAGCTCCACCAGGCGGGGCTTCTGCGCAAGCATTTGCCGCTGAGCCTCCTGGTGATCATCTGGGTATCCTTCATCGCCTGTTGGGCCCCTTTCCATTCCTTGATGCTGGTGGATCTCTCTCAACGCCTGGGTTATTTGAGGAGGCACTGTGGATGGGAGAAGGTCTTGGATTATGGCCTGCTGATCTCCAAGTGTTTAGCCCTGACCCACTGCTGCCTCAATCCCTTGGTCTACGCTTTGGGAGGGGCGAAGTTCCGAAGGGAACTTTCTAGAATCTTCCGCGGGAGTCGCCAAACCAGGCCTAACCGTTCGGTTAGTGAGGACTTTAGCCAAGTCACCGACTGCAGCGCCCTCCGTGACGTGGATTACTCCGTCATGATCTGAGGGCTGCGCGGCCCGCCCTACCATGCGTAACCGGGGATGATCCGCCAAGCTTTCTCCTTAACCGTTGCCTGCCACACGTACAGGTAGTCCTCGACTTACGACAGTTCCTTTAGCGACCGTTCCGAGTTACCGCAGCTCTTCACGGCCGTTTTTCAACAGTTACGGCCATTGCAGCGTCTCCATGGCCCCGTGATCGAAATGAAAAACCCTTGGCCACTGACTCGTACTTATGACGGTGTCCCACGGGGTCATGTGATTCTCTTTTGCGATCTTCTGGGAAGCGAAATCCACGAGGAAAACAGATTCTCTTGACAACCCTATTACTAACTTAACAAGGGCAGCGATTCCTTTTGCCAACGTGACAAGGAAGTCGTAAAATGGAACCAAATTCGCTTTGCAGCCGTCTCGCTTAGCAGCAGGATTTTGGGGCTCAGTCTGTGGTCGTAAGTCGAGGACTACCTGTATTTTAAAAAAGGTTCCACCACAAAACCGCGTTCGACTAAAGCACGCTCGACGAAACCACGTAGCTGACATCATCACCAGGGCGACAACAGCGCGGAGACAGAAGCACGCTGTAAACGCTAAACCTAAAATTAACCCCTAAACCTAAACCTAACCCCCCTAAACCTAATCCTAAATCTAACCCTAAACCTAACCCTTAACCTAACCCTAACCCTAACCCTAAACCTAACCCTAAACCTAACCCATACCTTAAGTTGAATCGGCTTGCTTTCAAAGCGCTATTTAAAGCGCCCTTCTTTCTCCGCGCTCGCTGTTGTCGCCCTGTTGATGACGTCAGCGACGCGGTTTAATCGGGTGCGGCTTAGTCGAGCGCGGTTTTGTCGTGCCACGTTTAAAAAAATGGATTGTTGAACAAAGGACCACCTTTTCTCAGAGCGGAAGGGTTTTTTTTTCTAGATGTGCAACAGCTTTGAAAATAATAATTACGAAACCTCATTTTGCGTCTTGCTTCAGATTTACAAAAATGACAGCATGGTGTAGTTGCAGTTGTGTTGTTGTTGTTGTTGTTGTTGCCAAGGCTGGTGAATTTTACATGTTTTTTCTCTCTTTTATCCTGCAACTCTCAGAAATGAATCCAATTAGTCAGTTTGGTTTGAGGAACCAGGCTAGAAAGTGGGAGTTATGAGTTCAAATCCTGCCTTAGCCATGAAATCCAATTGGGGGGACTTTGGGCCAATCGCCAGGAGGCGGTGAGTTCTACTCCTGCCTTAGGTATGAAAACTAAAGTGGGTGGCTTTGAGCCAGTCCCTCTCTCTTACCCCGACTCACCTCACAGGGTGAAGAGGAAAGTGTGTTGGTTATGTTCACAATAAAGATAGGATATAAATAAATAAATTCCAAGCTTAATATCAGTATTAAATGAATTCAGTAGCTGGGGATTCGCTTAAGGAAAAAAAACCAATAGAAGTTTATTCAAACCTAATTCTTTATGGATCTGGAAAAAGATTATGGCTGATATTCTTATACGGAAAAATGTAAGTTTTCCTTGGCTAGAAAGAATATTGACCATAAGAATTAGAACAGAACAAAATAGAATGGAATAGAACAGAATAGCAGAGTTGGAAGGGACCTTGGAGGTCTTCTAGTCCAACCCTCTGCTCAGGCAGGAAACCCTGTACCATTTCAGACAATTTCTTCTTAAAAACTTCCAGTGTTGGAACATTCACAACTTCTGGAGGCAAGTAGTTCCACTGATTAATTGTTCTAACTGTCAGGAAATTTATCCTTAGTTCTAAGTTGCTTCTCTCCTTGATTAGTTTCCACCCATTGCTTCTTGTCTCATGGGTTAACTGATTCGAAAAGATGCTAGTAAGGCTAGTAAGCTAAGCTGGCTGGGGAATTCCCCAGCCAGCTAAGTTGGCTGGGGAATTCTGGGAGTTGAAGTCCACTCAACTTAAAAGTGTGCGTGGTTGAGAAGCACTGTCCTAACCACTTTCATTTGCCTTCCTTCCCCATCCTACTGAGAAGTATAAGAGAAAAAATAAAATCAAAATAAACCCTGATGCTCTTTGCACAAAAGGAGAAGGACCGGACGTGTAAACAGCCCAGAAGGTGGTTTCAAAACAACACCGGTTGCCTCTTGCTTCACGCTGAGGGGGAATTACTCCAGCGTTGCTCAAAAGAGCAGCTATTGAGCTTCCAAAAGAGGGAAACTCGGATCTCACTAAAGAAGCCCAACCTTCCTTTCGTTTCATGAAAAGGGTTATCGGTCATCAGAATAACAGAGTTGGGAGGTTTGATGAGATTAACAGAGTGGGAAGGGACCTTGTAGGTCATCTAGTCCAACCCACCCGCCATCTACCCCAAGCAGGAATCAGAGAGTTGTCTCAGTAGGAAACAAACTTTATTAACATGCTAAGCCGAAGAACATCGCTCTCCCAGGAAAAAAAATATGGAAAGCCAGACCTGGAATTGCTGGGAACATCCCCTCCCTCCCTCCCTCCCTCCTTCCCTCCCTCTCTCTCTCTCTCACACACACACACATAGGGACAAGGCGTGGGGAGGGCTGTGTGGCAGGCTCCTTAATCGTGCCAGAAGTATACCACTTGATCGGTGAGGATATTTTTATAAGTGCCCACAGTTTGAACGAAGTTGTTATAGCCGGTCCTGGGAAAGAAAAGAAGAGAGGACATCATTCAGATCACCAGCCAGGAACAACAAAGATTTCTTCTCTCACGACAGATAATCCTCGTATTACGCGACCAAAACGGAACCCAAGTTTTCTCTCACTGCGGCTACGCCAGACAGCAGTATGTTGAGTTGATGTTCCCCTTTTTGGACCACGGTTCTTAAGCGAATTACCACCGTTGTTAAGCGAATTATGGGGTTGTTAAGGAATTGTTTCCCCCCCCCCCACACACATTGACTTCACTGGTCAGAAGCCAGCTGAGAAGGTTGCTGAAGGGGCTCACACACGACCCCTCGGATCCAGCAACCGGCGTAAATTCACACCAGGGGTCTAGAGCTGAGGTGGCGCAGTGGTTAGGGTGCAGTACTACAGGCCACTTCAGCTGACTGTTATCTGCAGTTCAGCGGTTCTAATCTCACCGGCTCAAAGTCGACTCAGCCTTCCATCCTTCCGAGGTGGGTGAAATGAGGACCCAGACTGTGGGGGCAATATGCTGACTCTGTAAACCGCTTAGAGAGGGCTGAAAGCCCTATGAAGCAGTATATAAGTCTAACTGCTGTTGCTATTACTAAGTGCCCGAGTTTTGTTTGCACAATCATTGGGGGGGGGGGGCGTTGTAACTAGTTGCTAAAGGGAATGGTTGGAAGTCAAGGAGTACTTATAATTGTCAACAATGTTCTCTGACCCTTTTGACAGAGATGTAGCTTTGGATAATTTTTGGCACTCTGTTGCCGTAAAGCTCTGAAGGCTGAAATAAACAACTCCTTGAAATGTTTAAACCCCCCCCCCCCCAAGTTGGATCATAATTTTAATTTTACCAGAAAAACCTAATGATTGAATACAGGAGAAGCTAAAATTGGCCTTGAATCAATCTTGGGGAAAGCTGGCTAGGTGACTTTGGGCCAATCACCAGGAGAAAGTGAGTTCTAGTCCCGTTTTAGGCATGAAAGCCGGCTGGGTGATTTTGGGCCAATCACCAGGAGACGGTGAGTTCTAGTCCCTTCTTAGGCATGGAAGCTGACTGGATGTCTTTGAGCCAATCACTAGGAGACAGTGAGTTCTAGTTCCATGTTAGGCATGGAAGCTGACTGGGTGACTTTGAGCCAATCACTAGGAGGCAGTGAGTTCTAGTCCTGCCTTAGCCATGAAAGCCAGCTGGGTGACTTTGGACCAACCACCAGGAGACGGTGAGTTCTACTCCTGTCTTGGGCATGAAAGCCAGCTGGGTGACTTTGGACCAACCACCAGAAGACGGTGTATTCTAGTCCCACCTTAGGCATGAAAGCCGACTGGGTGATTTTGGGCCAATCACCAAGAGAAAGTGAGTTCTAGTCCCGTTTTAGGCATGAAAGCTAGTTTGGGCCAATCACCAGGAGACTGTGAGTTCTAGTTCTGCCTTAGGCATGAAACCCAGTTGGGTGATTTTGGATGGTAGTCATTCCCTCTCAATCCAATTTACCTCAGGGTTGGTGTGGAGAAAGTAATAGAGGAAAGAGTATTAGGTATGCTCGCCACTTCAAGTTACATACATACATACATACATACATACATACATACATACATACACATACATACATACATACATACATACATACATACATACATACATACATACACACTCTCTGGAAACAAATACTGTGGGGGTAAGACACCCCTCTCAGGGTCTGAGTTCTGTTACGATACAGCCTGTTGTGCCTTCAAATGGCTTCTACTGTACTGCCGTAAAGTGGCTCAGGGCTGTGGAGTCGCCATGGTAACAGCTTCACAGTACTCCACAAGGGGGTGCCCTCTGGTAAGAGGGAAAATCTAACATTAGAAATTAGTTTGGGTGAAGGACTAATTTCTAATGTTAGATTTACCAGAGGGCGCCCCCATGTGGAGTACTGTGAAGCTGTTGCCATGGCGACTCCACAGCACTGAGCCATTTTATGGCAGTACAGTAGAAGCCATTTGAAGGCACAACAGGCTGTATCGTAACAGAAAATCTAACATTAGAAATTAGTTTGCTCTGGACATTTCCCCCCTATAAATAAATTCCCTGGGCAACGCCAAGTTATCATCTAGTAATGTAATAAATTAAAGAAGGATAACGAAAGCATAAAACGAAGGAGGGATAACACAAAGGACGGATAAAATAAATAATATCAACATAAAGGAAAGGAATATTAGGCCCCTGTCGTTTCCTTACAAAATTCGCTGGCTGATGTCCAAGGATTTGACTTTTTCTACCCACGAATTTGTCACATCGGAGACGTAATTGACGTAGCCCTGAGCTGCATCTTGAATCTGGCTCAGCACTGTCTTCTCCTCAGTTTCCCTCTTCTGCACGCTGGAGCTGTGAACCTCTGGGGGGGAAAAGCCAAAGAGAATTAAATGTGGGCAAGATTGAACCCCTTGGATTAGGTTGCAATTCCCACCTTTGAGATCCAAATAAAATAATTAAAACACAGGTAGTCCTCGGCTTACGACCACGACGGAGCCCCCAACTTATGTTGTTAAGTGAGACCCTTGATAAGTGAATTTTTGCCCCCTTTTATGGCTTCGCTTGCCTCGGTTCTTAACTGAATCGCTGCAGATGATAAGTTAGTAAACCGGTTGTTAAGCGGATCAGGCTTTCCCATTGAGTTTGCTTGTCCAAAGTTCTCAAAAAGGGATTATGGGACCTTGGGACATGGCAACCGTCATAAATATGAATCAATTGCTTTGCCTCTGAATTTTGATTGCGTGATCACGGGACTGCTGCAAAGGTGGGAAAAGTCGCATTTTTCAGTGCCGTTGTAACTTTGAACCGTCGCTAAGTGGACCGTCGTAAGATGAGGACTAGCTATAAAGAAAAATCAAATCCTAAATTATAAAACAAATAAGAAGAGAGGCCTTGTGATCCCAAAACAACTGGAGCTGCCCTTGAGCATCATTGGCATTGACAAATTTCCCGGTTAGTCAATTGCAAAAGGTAGCTTCACTTGCGGTGGTTTCCTGCCGGCATTACTGCCGGTTCGCGGGCGCATTGGCACCTAAAAAAGGTCTGCACATGTTAGAAAAGGGGGTGGGGGTTTAAATTTTTGCAATGAAGATTGTTCGGCGCATGCGCAGAGCCGAAAATCAAGATGGCACCGCCACCGAACAAACCGGTTCAGGGGCGTGGCAGGCCAAGTTACGACCTACTCGCCCAAACCGATCCGAAGCGGTAGGAACCCACCTCTGATCCTGTGGCGCGATTTATAAGAGCCAAGGTGGCGCAGTGGTTAGAGTGCAGTACTGCAGGCACTTCAGCTGACTGCTAACTGCAGTTCGGCGGTTCAAATCTCACCGGCTCAGGGTTGACTCAGCCTTCCATCCTTCCGAGGTGGGTAAAATGAGGACCCGGATTGTTGGGGGAAAATATGCCGACTCTGTAAACCGCTTAGAGAGGGTTGAAAGCCCTATGAAGCGGTATATAAGTCTAACTGCTATTGCTATTGCTATTTGTAACACAATAAAAAAGCAAACTCTGTCCGTCGCGGGTCTTTGGGAAGGAGTGGATCGGCGGGAAAAAAACGCCAGATCCAGTCGGAACCTCCGGCTGATCGCGCGACAAACGAAAATAAAATAAAAACATCTAAGATGAGAGAAAAAGCAGTTGGATGAAAACTAACCTGAACAGAGGAGGAGGAGGAGGAGGAGGAGGAGGACTGAAGCTGCCGACCATTTCAGGCTCATCTCTGCGACCGCTTGGCCTAAGATTTGGACGAGAAAAATAAGCCAAGGTAAACAAACGTTGGGATAGCTCTGAAGTCAAACGCCTTCTTTGCCATGGCGGATCCTGGCTTGATGGGTGGTTTATCAGCTGTAAAAAAAAAAAGAAGCCACCGATCTCAGAGGGCACCAAACACCCATTTTTAGTCCATGAAATCCAGTGACTGAGATTGAACCATATACTTAAACTTTCAAGCAGGGCTCCTCCCCGACAGAAGGGACGAGCACTGATGAAGTTACCTAGTTTGGTTGTGAAATGTCTGCAAGAAAACCACCAAGCTCAAAGAGCATCGAAGACCCTACAATAATCCTCCTCCTCCTCCTCCTCCCTTTCTTCTTTCCCATCCTTCTCCTTCTCACCCCTTTTCCTTCATCCCTTCTCCTGCTCTTCCTCTCCCCTCGCCTTCCCCTCCTCTCTATAAACTCCCCTCCTTTCTAGCACTGATGGTGTTACCTAGCTGGGTAATGAAATGTCTGCAAGAAAACAAGCTCAAACAGTGCCAAGGACCTCACAGTCATCCTCCTCTCCCTCCCACTTTATTCTTTCCCATCCTTCTCCTTCTCATCCCTTTTCCTTAATCCCTTCTCCTCCTCCTCCTCCTCCTCCTCCTCCTCCTCCTCCTCCTCCTCCTCCTCCTCCTCCTCCTCCTCCTCCTCCTCCTCCTCTTCCCTTTATTCTTTCTCATCCTTCTCCTTCTCATCCCTTTTCCTTAATCCCTCCTCCTCCTCCCTTTATTCTTTCTCATCCTTCTCCTTCTCATCCCCTTTCCTTCATCCCTTCTCCTCCTCTGCCTCCTCCTCCTCCTCCCTTTATTCTTTCTCATCCTTCTCCTTCTCATCCCTTTTCCTTAATCCCTCCTCCTCCTCCCTTTATTCTTTCTCATCCTTCTCCTTCTCATCCCTTTTCCTTAATCCCTTCTCCTCCTCCTCCTCCTCCTCCTCCTCCTCCTCCCTTTATTCTTTCTCATCCTTCTCCTTCTCATCCCCTTTCCTTCATCCCTTCTCCTCCTCTGCCTCCTCCTCCTCTTCCCTTTATTCTTTCTCATCCTTCTCCTTCTCATCCCTTTTCCTTAATCCCTCCTCCTCCTCCCTTTATTCTTTCTCATCCTTCTCCTTCTCATCCCCTTTCCTTCATCCCTTCTCCTCCTCTGCCTCCTCCTCCTCCTCCCTTTATTCTTTCTCATCCTTCTCCTTCTCATCCCTTTTCCTTAATCCCTCCTCCTCCTCCCTTTATTCTTTCTCATCCTTCTCCTTCTCATCCCTTTTCCTTAATCCCTTCTCCTCCTCCTCCTCCCTTTATTCTTTCTCATCCTTCTCCTTCTCATCCCTTTTCCTTCATCCCTTCTCCTCCTCTGCCTCCTCCTCCTCCTCTCCACAAACCCCACTCCTTTCTAGCACTGATGATCTTACCTAGCTGGGTCGTGAAACGTCTGCAAGAAAACGAGCAAGCTCAGAGGACCCCTTGGGTCAACCCTGAGCTACAAAATATTCCCCTTTATTAGTTCAACAAAGGGAACGGAGATTGTAAGGTTGGATTAATTCATTTAGCAATTGCCTTGCTTAGCAATGGAAATTCTGCTCCCGGTTGTGGCCATAAGTGGAGGATTCTTTTTCCCACCTGGAGGGAATCTGCTTGTAGCCTAGGTACCTAATCCCCCAAAAATGTGACAGCTATTTTCTAGAAATGACACAGCCGTACCTTTTGGATGTCAAACGTCCAATTTCTTCTCTGTTCCTCAGGTGGTTTTTGAAGACCTAAAATTAAATATATGAGACGCTCGGGTGGACTGAAATCCAATGAGTTAAGGGAAGGTTTGCCTACATAAGCCTTGGCCCTCCAAATGCTTTAGGCACCCCTGTCCCCAATCCTGATCGCTGGCGAGACAGGAGGATTAAACCACCAGGCTCGAAGAGCATCAAGGAGTCCACAGTTCGAATATTAAGCTACAAATATTCTCTTGTATAGGATGATTAAAAGTTGGTTCTGTCACCTTGGCCCTTGTAAAATGCATTTTCCGACATGCAAAAATTACTACAACAACAACGGGGCTTTTGAGGGTGGGGTCGAAATCCACCCCAGTTTAGAATCAGCAAGGCATCCTATAAAGTTGGACTAGATGACCTACAAGGCCCCTTCCAACTCTCTTAATCTGTGAAGCATGAGAAGGTGGTTTGAGATGCGAGGCTTGTTCCTAATATCCAACTTTGATGCTTAGGTTGGTCTGGTGGAATCCCGGCGCTGCCTTTTACCACACCTGGTTTGTCTCTTCCACCAAAATTAGGACTCAAGGCAAAGACTCCACCATTAGGATCTAGAAGGTTCTACCTTCCATGCCATCTGTAGGGGATATGCCCTGGTAAGCCACACATTTCATTTCCTCTTATTTAGCCATTTGTTTTGGCTGCCCCATGCACATTCTAATTATATTTTTCTTTTTTCCACACCCAAATATTCCAATTTCCAACATTATAATTGTCACATCCTCCTTCTTTCCACACCCAAATATTCCAGTTTCCAATATTTCAGTTTCCAACATTATAATTGTTACATCTTTCCACACCCAAATATTCCAATTTCCAATATTCCAATTTCCAATATTCCAATTTCCAATATTCCAATTTCCAACGTTATAATTATTATATCCTTCTTCTTTCCACACCCCAATATTCCAATTTCCAATATTCCAATTTCCAATATTCCAATTTCCAACGTTATAATTATTATACCCTTCTTCTTTCCACACTCAAATATTCCAATTTCCAATATTCCAATTTCCAATATTCCAATTTCCAATATTCCAATTTCCAACATTATAATTATTATATCCTTTCCACACCCAAATATTCCAGTTTCTAATATTTCAGTTTCCAACATTATAATTGTTACATCTTTCCACACCCAAATATTCCAATTTCCAGTATTCCAATTTCCAACGTTATAATTATTATATCCTTCTTCTTTCCACACCCAAATATTCCAATTTCATTGGCTCTCTTGCACCATCCCAGAAGTTAAGGTATTCCGTCGCACTCACCTTCTCTTATCCAGCTATGGTGGGAAGAATCGGATCCGGCTGATGCTTGCATAAAAAGCAGGACATTTATACGTGGCTGAAGTCTTGCTAACATTTAAAAAAAAAAAAGGCAAAGTCCCATCCAAAATGCTTGCCCACCTTCTCCCAAACGGCACGTCCCCCTTTTCCGTTCAAAGTCTAAACAAACAGGATCGGACTGTGACGGCACGGGAAAACCAAACTTAGCAATGATCTTTGAAGCATGATGGAGGAACCTGGAAGGATATCAATTCTAATTAAAGGCACCCTTTTGGGGATCTGGTCAGGGGGGAAATCTTTGGGACTGTCACCAATCAGGAGTGCCATGAGCTATTTGGATCGGATGTGGATCGTTGCCCCTTAGAGACTATCTAGATAGGTTCGAGAAATTAAAAGATGCTTGCTCCTGGGGAGGAAAGCTATGGCAAATCTAGACAGCGACTAAAAAGCAGAGACATCACCCTGCCAACAAAAGTGCTTATAGCAAGGTGATGGTTTTCCCAGTTGCAATGGATGGCTGTGAAGGCTGGACCATAAGAAAGGCTGAGCGCCAAAGAATGGAGGCCTTTGAACTCTGAACTCAGATTATTTAGAATAGGGCAGTATTTTTAACCTTGGCAGCTTTAAGATGTGTGTGGACTACAACTCACAGAATTGCCCAATCAGCCATGCTGGCTAGGGAATTCTGGGAGTTGAAGTCTATACATCTACAGGCTGCCAAGCGATTAAGAACATTGGAGTAAAGCGTATGTAACTTGGCTATGGTCTTCCCAGTTGCAATGGATGGCTGTGGAAGTTGGACCACAAGGAAGGCTGAGTGCCAAAGAATGGAGGCCTTTGAACTCTGGTGCTGGAGAAGACTCCTGTTGAGTCCCTTGGACTGCAAGGCCATCCAACCGGTCAGTCCTAGAGGAGATCAACCCTGACTGCTCTTTAGAAGGCCAGATCCTGAAGAGGAAACTCAAAGACCTTGGCCACGTAATGAGAAGGAAGAAGGACTCCCTGGAGAAGAGCCTCATGCTGGGAACGATGGAGAGCAAAAGAAGAAGGGGACGGCAGAGAAGGAGGTGGCTGGATGGAGTCACCAAAGCAGTCGGCGTGAGCTTCAATGGACTTCAGAGGATGGTAGAGGACAGGAAGGCCTGGAGGAATGTTGTCCATGCGGTTGCAATGGGTCGAACACGACTTCGCAACTCACAGCATCTCTCTCTCCCTCTCTCCCTCTCTCTCCCTCCCTCTCTCTCTCTCTCTCTTATCTACCTACCTATCTACCTACCTACCTACCTACCTATCTCAAGTACTTTTGCCACCAGATGAGAAGGAAGGACTCCCTGGAGAAGAGCCTCATGCTGGGAACAATGGAGGGCAGAAGAAGAAGAAGGGGATGGCAGAGAAGGAGGAGGCTGGATGGAGTCACCGAAGCAGTCAGCATGAGCTTCAATGGACTCCAGAGGATGGGAGAGGACAGGAAGGCCTGGAGGGACATTGTCCATGGGGTCGCGATGGGTCGGACACGACTTCGCAACTAACAACAAGATAGAACTTCTCTAGAGAGACAGGTTCATCAAAGAAGATTTAGGTAGATCTTCTACATTCTACATTCGAGACAAGCATTCTCCATAATGAGGCAGGGCAAGAAGGAACAGACGGAAGTCCGCGTGCGTCTTGCATGGGTTACATTTCCACTGGCAGAGGGCTGCAGGAGGCCATCGCAGCTGAAAACGGAACCCAGACAGGCCATTCGTGACCCTCCCGAGCTCCGTTTTCACTGGCAGAGCCACCGCGGACCAGTCCTTTGCTGTTTCCAGGCTGGCCCCCTGGGCCAGATCCGGCCCTCGGGCCTTGAGTTCGACACCCCTGCTCCAATAGCAAAGAAGCGTTAAAAGAGACCGTTTCTTCCCGACCTCCATGTTTTCCTGATCTGATCTCTCCCACGTTCAGGTGGGTTCCTACCAGTTGGGACCGGTTCGGCCAAGTAGGTAGTAACTGCTATGCCCCCTGAACCGATTCTCTTGGCGGTGCCATAGGAGGCGCCATCTTGTTTTTTCCTTCTGCACATGCGCGGAAGCCAATTTTTTTAGTACTGTGCATGCGTGCGTAGCATGCATCAAATGTGCGAAGCACCTCCCTGAGCAAACCATCCGTAGCAGCATCAGCCAGCACCCACCCCTGGTTCAGAAGGACCTTGTCTATGAAAAGTCCCTTGCAGCAGAGCTTCAGAGCAATTACGGGTCCAAAGGAATATTTACTCAAGCATCCAGTGTGATGACTAGACAGGAGTGAGAGAGACAAGGACAGTTTGCTTAGATCTTTGGCAATATTTGCTCCTGGTCATTGATCAACCAACTGTATCTGAAGGAGGCCTTCAAAAATCTTCTAAGACCCGTTGAAGAATGCTTGTTTGAAGGGTTACCGTAAACCAGAGACATTTTTTTCCATTTCCGGAGATAAAATGTGTTCAGAATCAGGTCTAGGAGAGACACACGCAAACACACATGAAAAAGTTGAGAATCTAAGCGCAGGGCAAAATATTTTCCTTCTAAATTTCAGGTAGCCGTTGACTTTAGCCCAAAATCATCCAGCTGGATTTCACACCTGAAGCAGGACTAGAACTCACTATCTCCTGGTTTCTCATCTGGGGCCTTTAGCCACAAGACCAAACTGGCTTTTGAGACTTGAAAAATGATGGGGCTGCTATTTTAGATGGCATGGGGAAAGGTCCAGAAAGGGTCCTGGAGGACAGGGTGGTGAGGAGTTATCAACTTTTGTTGTTGTTAGTTGTGAAGCCGTGTCTGACCCATTGCGACCCCCATGGACAACGTTCCTCCAGGGCCTTCCTGTCCTGTACCATCCTTCCGGAGTCCATTTAAGCTCACATCGACCGCTTCGGTGACTCCATCCAGCCACCTTTACAACTGTTTTACTCACTTAACAACTGAAGTGATTCACTGAACAACTGCGATAAGGAAGAGGTCATAAAATGGGGAAATCTTTACTTAACAGCTGCCTTGCTTAGCAACAGGGCTCAATTGGGGTCGTAAGTCAAGGACTACCTGCAAACATTCATCCACTTTTTTAAAAGTGGTTTTTGTAGGATGAGAAGGAAATGTGAAACGTATTTGTGAATGCACTCAAAATCAAATCTGGGCCTTGATCTTGCAAATAATAATAATAATAATAGGCCCCTGGGTGGGGCCCGACTAGTAACCAATGCCAAATCCGGCGAAACAACTGGCCGCTGTGATACAATTGTACAACAACAACAATAATAATAATAATACAATCATAGACATTGCAATACCAGGTGATAGCAGGGTTGATGAGAAGGAACATGAAAAAAAATCGCAAAATATCAGGACTTAAAAATCGAAATTCAACGACTATGGCACAAACCAGCAGTGGTAATTCCAGTGGTAATTGGCACACTGGGTGCTATTCCAAAAGCACAAAATCCCCATCAGTCAAATGCAAAAAGCCGCACTGCTTGGATCTGCACGCATATTACGAAAATACATTACGACGTCCTAGGTCCCTGGGTGGGGCCTGACTAGTAACCAATGCCAAATCCGGCGAAACAACTGGCCGCTGTGATGCAATTGTGTTGTTGCGGTAATAATAATAATAATAATAATAATAATAATAATAATAATAATAGATGGCCAATGCAGGGGGGGGGAGAAAACTTCAAAATCTAAAGGAGGTAATGGTTACAATCCTAATTGTACCATCCTGATAGCAATGGGAACAGCACTTAGACTTATATACCGCTTCACAGTGCTTTACAGCCCTCTCTAAGCCGTTTACAGAGTAGCACATGCCCCCCCCAACAATCTGGGTCCTCCTTTGACCCACCTCGGAAGGACGAAAGGCTGAGACAATCTTGAGCAGGCGAGAATCAAACTGATGGCAGTCAGCAGAGTTAGCCTGCAATACTGCATATTAACCACTGTGCACCATGGAAGGATGAGAGGGAGGAAAGAAGGAAGGAAGGAGGGAGGGAGGGAGGGAGGGAGGGAGGGAGGGAAGGAAGGAAGGAAGGAAGGAAGGGCAATAGCCCTTAGACACTTATATGCCGCTTCACAGTGCTTTACAGCCCTCTCTAAGCGGTTTACAGAGTCAGCCTCTTGCCCCCAACAATCTGTCTCCTCATTTGACCCACCTCGGAAGGACAGAAGGCTGAGACAATCTTGAGCAGGCGAGAATCAAACTGATGGCAGTCAGCAGAGTTAGCCTGCAATACTGCATATTGACCACTGTGCACCATGGAAGGATGAGAGGGAGGAAAGAAGGAAGGAAGGAAGGAAGGAGGGAGGGAAGGAAGGAAGGAAGGAAGGGCAATATCCCTTAGACACTTATATGCCGCTTCACAGTGCTTTACAGCCCTCTCTAAGCGGTTTACAGAGTCGGCCTCTTGCCCCCAACAATCTGGCTCCTCATTTGACCCACCTCGGAAGGACAGAAGGCTGAGTCAACCTTGAGCCTGGTGAGATTCGAATTGCCAAATTGCAGGCAGCCGGCAGTCGGCAGATGTAGCCTGCAGTACTGCACTCTAACCACTGCGCCACCTCGGATCTTATTCGTTGACAACGTTTTAGAAAGAAATGATTACAAACGACTCGTTTCTCCTACTTTTCTCTCTTTATTTACGTCTAACAACAGGTTGGGAGTAACAATGCATAGCAGTAGAATGCCAAGAAAGTAGAGAATGCAGGATTAGAGCAGAGGTCTTTCAAACTTGGCAACTTTTAAGACTTGTGGGCTTCAACTCCCAGAATTCTCCAGCCAGCTGGGAGTTGAAGTCCACCAGCCTTAAAGTTGTCAAGTTTGGAGATCCCTGGGTTAGAGCTTGTGTTGAACCCCCTTTTTTCCACTGCTACGGTTGGGATTCCATGACCAATCTCCTCTCTCAGTGACGGAATTGAGGGATGTTCAGTCAGATCCATCTTGGGAAGTCAGGGTTTCAAGCTTTTTCTTCACTTTCTGGAGAGTCTCGGAAACCCAATTCCTGCCGAGGACAAGAGAAATGGTGAGTGGTTTTCCTGCCATCCCCACAGCTCCCAATCGCTTGCCATGCGGGAAAGACCTTGGGGGAGACTTGGATTAAGAGATGCTGCCAAGGGAACGGACAGATAAGAGGCAGCCTAGCCCTCATCTGTACAATGGGCCAGGGAAGAGCATAAAAAAGGACCTTTCCCAAGTTGTTTCCATGGTCAAGGAGGCAGGGAGAAAATTGTACTTTCAGACTGGCATGCTCAGGGACGTGAAGGCTCGGATGAGGGCTCTGTGCCGGAGGCAGAGAGTGAGAGAGACAGAGCCGTGTGCCAGTTATCAGCTGTCTTCGGAGTCAGACATCAGTGAGGCAGAAGAACAGCTGGAGCCTGTTCCCAGTGTGCACGTGTGCAGAGTTGCCAGACGAAGGGAACAGCTAAAGAACAGGGGTCGACTTGGGAGTAAGGCCACAGATGGACGATGAATGCCCCCCCCAAGAGGGAATAAAAGAGGAGCGAAAGGGGAGTGGAGTTTGCAGTAGGCAATTAGTTTGCTTAATTGGTTCGTGACTCTCCGAGACCCCTTGCCAAGTTCTGCAGATATCGGCCTGGCAGCTCTCCAAGCCAGAGAATAGCAATAGCAGTTAGACTTATATACCGCTTCATAGGGCTTTCAGCCCTCTCTAAGCGGTTTACAGAGTCAGCATATTGCCCCCAACAACAATCTGGGTCCTCATTTTACCCACCTCGGAAGGATGGAAGGCTGAGTCAACCCTGAGCCGGTGAGATTTGAACCGCCGAACTGCAGAACTGCAGTCAGCTGAAGTAGCTTGCAGTGCTGCATTTAACCACTGCGCCACCTCTGTGACTGCAAATCCTCCCTCGAAAGACTTTGCTGGATGTGAATGAGCAGAATTCACAGTCAATTAATAAAAGGGTTTTTTGTCATGACAAGGAGTTGGCTTCATGCTCTTGGGAAGCCTCTGTCACAACAGACATGCTAATCCAGGAACTGGTTTGGCTGTTTTGTTGAGCCTCCAGCAAGAATTCCAGATGATCCGTCTGCTTGCCAAAATCTGACTGGTATTCCTGACCGGCAGGGATTTAGAAAGGCAGCTGTCCTGGGCAACCTAAGAGGCTGTCATAGAATCATAGGGTTGGAAGGGACCTTGAAGGTCTTCTAGTCCAACCCGCTGCCCGAGGCAGGACTGCCAATTTGTAGTGGAATGCCGTCTGGATTCCCAGCAGGGAGGGGCTGGGATCCAGAGAGCAAAGAGGCAGCAGAGGAGACTAGCTAAGTTAACCAGAGTAGAGCTGGAAGGGACCTTCGAGGTCTTCTAGTCTAACCCCCCCTGATCAAGCAGGAGACCTAAGCCATTTCACCTAGCACTGAAGACGTTCCCCAGTTTGGGTGATGAAACCTTTGCAAGACAACAACTGATTTCAGAGAGCACAAACGACCCCTCAAACAAACGTGCCCCCCCACTCCCCAGGGTTCTTCCCCATAAGACTGTGATGGAGAACTTTTTCAGCACCGAGTGCCCAAACTGGGACGCATGTGCATGCATAGGCATGTATGTGTGTGCGTGCCAGAGCACCCCAAACCCAAAAACCAGGGGTTTGGCTGGCACACACCTGCCTGTTTTGGAGCCATTTTTCAGGCTGTTTTCAGGCTGTTTTCTGGTCTTTTCTCAGGCCATTTTTAGCTTATTTTTCAGACCATTTTTGGCCCGGAAAACAGCCTGAAAAGAGCCCTACAAACAGCTTGATTTTGAGTCATTTTTCAGGCTATTTTTCAGGGCCAAAAACGGCTCAAAAACAGCCCCCAAACCAGCCAGAAAATGGTCCCAAAACCGCCTGAAAACGGTCCAGAAAACACCCAGTTTTTTGAGTGTTTTTTTGGGCCCTTTTCAGGCCATTTTGTGGTGCTCCGGCGTTTGCTAAAACCAGTTGGCGACAATCCCCGTGCCCTCAGAGAGGGCTCTGTGTGGCACTTCTCTCCAGCGTGCTACAGGTTCGCCCTCACTGTGGCATAGGATCTTCTCAAAGGAGCCCTCTCGGGTTGCTCTGTGTCTCCATCTAGTGGTGGCTGCTGCATCTGTCAGGCCCTTCTGCTTATTATACTGTAAACCTTCCCTTTTGAGTAAATAGAAATTTGCTCGTTTTTTTTTTTTTTTTTTTGCTCATCTAGGCAGCTGATATTCCCTTTTCAGCTTTCAGGCCTGTCACTTTCTGGTGGATGGAGGAAAGCGTCTTGAGTCCCGGAAAGGCAAACCTTTTGCCAGCCGATCTACAGCTGAAGTTTTGCACCTGGGATTCCCAGCTTCTTAAGAATGTGTCTCCGTGTGGATCGAGAATTCATGGAACTCAATGCACAAGAAGAACTGGAGGCAATTCCGTCCACCCCCCAAAATAATATTATGCACCCTTTTAGCTCTGCTTATGCCTCTCAGACATCAGCTGCCCACTGATGGAAAGCCGATCTTAAACAGGAAGTTTGTAAAAAGGGTGATAATTTAAGAAATCACGTGGGTGAAAAAAAATCAGAAGGGCAAGACCACCTTGGAAGAAAAACCCAAGGAAAATCTTTAATCCTGGAAAGAGTTTCATCGTTGAGATCACAGAGAGAGAGAGAGATGGGGGGGAGAGGGAGAGAGAGAGAGAAAACGTTGCATGCAATAAAAAATGGTGGCTTTCCAGGCAGGGAATTTCCCCCCATATCAAATGCTTGGATTTTTTTCTCCAATCAATGCCCAGCTCAGCAAAACATATTCAAAGATAACCCATGGGGTCTTGCAAAGTGGGTGGGGTGGGGGTGTCAGATGATGCGACGTGGATCATGACCTCCTTATTCTAATGGACGGAAATCACCTACAGAGTTCTGATCGAGGCTTCCCAAGAGCATGAAGAAGACTCCTTGTCCCGACAAAAACCTCTTTTATTAATTGACTGTGAATTCTGCTCCTTCACATCCAGCAAAGTCTTTCAAGGGAGGATTTACAGTCACAGACCTTATCTGGCTTGGGAGGATTTACAGTCACAGACCTTATCTGGCTTGGAGAGCTGCCAGGCCGATATCTGTAAAACTTGGCAAGGAGTCTCAGAGAGTCACGAACCAATGAAGCGAACTAATTGTCTCCTGCAAACTCCACTCCCCTTTTGCTCCTCTTTTATTTCCTCTGGGAGGGGCCATTCATCGTCCACCTGTCGGCCTTACTCTCAAGTCAACCCCTGTTCTTTAGCCGTTCCCTTCATCTGGCAATTCTGCTTATGCACACACTGGGAACAGGCTCCAGCTGTTCTTCTGCCTCACTTATGTCTGACTCTGAAGGCAGCTGATAACTGTCAGACAGCCCCGGCCCCCTCTCTGCCTCCGACACAGAGCCCTCCTCAGAGCCTTCCCCAGACTCCAGGACTGGCCCATGTTCCTCCCCAACCTCCTCACTGTCCGACTCTGCTGCCAGCTTCTCTGGTTGCTGATGGGCCACAACATACTTTTCCTTCTTTACATCATGTCTGGATTGGTCCACGTGGCCTGATTCATGCTGTTTGCACAATGATGTCGTGACCCTTGGGATGTCATGGTGGCTTCTTTAGCAACATGGATGGGAAGGCAGCATTTAATTATTAATTTTACTTCTGTTATTTGGTGGGAGTGAGGTTATTTATCGTTGGAGGAGGCAGGCACAGATCCAGAATTAATCAGCAGAGGATAAGAATTGGGGGGCTGCAGATGTGCCTGCTTCCAGGGTTTTAGAATTGGCAGAAGTGAGGAAGAGCTGCAGAATAACTTCCAAAACTGAATTATAAAATACCAGGACATGTGTGAAAGTGTGAAAACATGCTCTGGAGAACTGTCTTCAAGTTTATGAAGGAGAAGGTTGATGCTAAATATTAAGATGGGCTTCCTTTGGCTGATGTTCTCCAGAAGGTGGGTTCTTCTGGAGAATCCTCCTCTTCCTCCTTCTTATCCTCTTCCTCCTCTTCCTCTTCTTCTTTTTCTCCCTCTTCTTCTCCCTCCTTCTCCCCTCTTTTTCCTCCTTCTCTTCCTCCTCTTCCTCCTCCTCCTCCTCTTCTTCCTCCTCCTCCTCCTCTTCTTCTCCTCCTCTCCTCTTTCTCCTCCTTCTCCCGTCTTCCGTCCTCTCCTCCTCCTCTTCTTCCTCCTCCTCCTCTTCCACCTCCTTCTCCTCCTCCTCCCCTTCCTCCTCCTCATCCTTCTCCTCTTCCTTCTCCTCCTCTTCCTCCTCCCTCCTCTTCTTCCTCCTCTTCCTCCTCCTTCTCCTCTCCTCTTTCTCCTCCTCCTCCTTCTCCCGTCTTCCGTCCTCTCCTCCTCCTCTTCTTCCTCCTCCTCCTCCTCGTCCTTCTCCTCTTCCTCCTCCTCCTCTTCCTCCTTCTCCTCTTTCTCTTCCTCCTCCTTTTCCTTCTCCTCTTCCTCTTTCCTTTTCCTCCTTCCTTCTTTCTTCTTCTCTTTGCATTCTCAGCCAAGATGCCTTCACCAAGACCCCTCACCCCATCTTACTTCCCTCCTAATAATAGTTATAGTTGGAAGAAAGGGAGCTATAAAAACACTCACCTGGTTTTGTTGCTGAATTCGCTGTTGTGGAACTCACGAAAAGCAGCCTTAGTCTTCTCACCAAGGTTATCAACAAAAGTCTGGACCTCCTTCTGATACTTCTCAAATTTCTGGGCCAGGGTGGGTTCTTTCCCACCGTCTTCATTGGAGTCTTGGGATAAATAAATTGAGGGAGCAACCATGTTACGTGCTTATACCCAACGCTAAAGCCACACTTCATGTTGAGCTCATGTAACAAGCATGATATCCAAACAAATAAGCCGTGTTGTCAGGGCTTCATGTAATAAATAACCTGGTTCACAGAACATGGGGGGAACCATACTTGATGCCTCACAAAATACTGAACTGCAAACTACCCGATTCTGTTTAGCTTAGTCCTGCTGCTTGTGTGAATCCAGCTATGTGTTGAGAAATTGACACAGGGTTCAATAAACTCGGAACTCAGAACAAACAATGGATATTTTGGGTTGGAGAGCACACATTTTTGCATCGTATGATATTTATTTGTGCAACCTTTGCCTATTTGAATACATATAAATATCTATCTATCTTCTATCTCTCATCTCTGTCTGTCTCCCACCCTCCATCTCTATATCTCTTTCTTCTTTCTATCTATCTATCTATCTATCTATCTATCTATCTATCTATCTATCTATCTATCTATCTATCCTCTCTCTCTCTGCCGGTCTCCTTCCCTCCATCTCTATATCTTTCTCTTATCCATCCATCCATCCTTCCATCCATCCATCCATCCATCCATCCATCCATCCATCCATCCATCCATCCATCCATCCATCCATCCATCCATCTATCTATCTATCTATCTATCTATCTATCTATCTATCTATCTATCCTCTCTCTCTCATCTCTCTCTGCCTGTCTCCCTCCTTCCATCTCTCTCTCTCTCTCCTATCTATCTATCTATCTATCATCCATCCATCTATCTATCTATCTATCTATCTATCTATCTATCTATCTATCATCTATCCATCCATCTATCTATCTATCTATCTATCTATCTATCAATCATCTATCCATCCATCCCCCAGAGTTCCTTACTAACAATCCATCACACTGATGGGGGCCTGTTTTCTCCCCCCAGGGAAAGCAATCCTCTCCTTCCCCAGGTCTTACCTGTCACCACCGCAGACAAAGATATCAGGAGGACTGCAACAGCCAACACCAGCTTCATGGTTGCACTTCCTGCTGGAGCAAAAAATAAAATCATTAATAAAAATAAAATGTAATAAGATAATAAATCAAAATAAAATAAGTAAAAAGAATGGAATGGAAGAAATAATAGTAGTAGTAATAGTAGTGGAGAAGAGTAGAGTAGAGTGGAGTGGAGTGGAGTGGAGTGGAGTAGAGTAGAGTAGAGTAGAGTAGAGTAGAGTAGAGTAGAGTAGAATAGAATAGAATAGAATAGAATAGAACAGAACAGAACAGAACAGAACAGAACAGAACAGAGAAAATAGGAAATAGAGAATAGAATAGAGTGGAGTGGAGTGGAGTAGAATAGAATAGAATATAACATAGGAAATAGAGTAGAGTAGAATAGAATAGGAAATGGGATATGGGAAATAGGAAATAGGAAATAGGAAATAGAGAAAAGAATGGAATAGAGTAGAGTAGAGTGGAGTGGAGGAGAAGAGAAGAGAAGAGAAGAGAAGCGAAGAGAAGATGGAACGGAAAAAGAACATAACAGAACAATTGATGGCCAGGCAGAAATTAACCCTCCGATGTTCCTTTGATCGCACAGATCAATCAATGTCTGCAATTTCAATTTATATTTCCAGCATTTGCAGCCAAAATTGAAGCCCCCAGATGCAAACGCCCCTCACATGCAGGTATGCCTGCTGTGTCTGGCGAATAATCTTTCTTAGTAAGTAGCATTTGACTCCAGTGTCCTCATCACCATCTCCTGGAGTTGCAGAATAACAGGATTTGTAGCCCGCCCCACCCTGAAACCCAAAGGAGGGGGGGGGTTTCATAGTTGAGAATCGCTCCCTCGATGGGTCCTACCCAGGATGAACAGAAGTCCAGTGGGAAGGAAGGAAGAGAAAAAGGCGGTGAAAAAAAGCAGGACAATTGCAAAAAATGGGTGTGTGTAGGCACCCCGAGGGTGATTGGCTGATAGTAATCAGCCAATTACTAATTAGTAATCAGCAATTACATAACGCTATTGTATAATATCTTATATAAATGTATTGTTGATATCGTAGATAAAGATCAGATTGTAAAAGCTTCACAAATTCCTCATTCAACATACAAAACCTCACAGT